>NC_056744.1:1756408653-1756486153 GCF_019279795.1 Protopterus annectens | reverse complement strand
ATAACATAGTTATATCATACAGTCAAAAAACAAGAGAAATTACATATTTATATCACTGCACATATTTACAGTAACAGAAGTTACATGAAAAGTATATACAAAAATAGTGCTGAGTCAACAGCAGATGAGTTTGGAGAAAAAAAATCAGACAAGTTCATGCTAGTATGTCATAATATTACAGAAAACAGAGCTAGATTGGTAATAAATACATGATAGTGTTGCTACTAACAGAGAGTATAAGTAGTAGTAACCTGAAAGATTTAGAGTAAACAGAGGTATAAAGGGGTGTTGGGGAGGGGGATTAAGTAGGGTCCCAGCACAGGGAGCAGCTAGAAGTAAGAAGGTAGTTTTTAAGTTCAAGTCTGAAGTGGGTTGTACAATTAATGTTATGAATATTTGGTGGGAGATTGTTCCAATCTTGGGACACTGTACTCTTATAGAGAAGTTTACCAGAGTTTTTGTTGGTTTTATAAATATTGACAAGGTGTTGATCAGAGTTGCATAGAGTCCGAGAGGGAGGGTGTAGAGGGATATGAGAGAAGAGAGAGAGAGAGAGAGGTTTGTTTAGTAAGGTGTGAGCGAACTGTAGCTGGGAAAGAAGAAGCTGGAGGAACTCAAGCCTTTGAAGCTGTTTTAAACAAAGGCAGCAATGGGACTTGTATGGTTGATTGCTGGCAAACTGAGCTATGTTATTGTAAGTTTGTTTCAGTTTGGTTATTAGGGTAGATTATAGAAATGTGAGTATAGCAGAGGCATACAAAAGACATGGTAGGAGGAAAGCCTGTGCCAGAGAGGGTTTGGAGTTAGAGGCAAAGATTTTTTTGTTTCGATAGAGCAGACCCATTGTTTGATTTGTCTTTTTAATACGGTGTTGTATGTGGAGGTCAGATTTTAATTGGTCATCAGTTATAATACCCAGAGGTTTAGTGTGAGAATCAGCTTTAATAAAGGTATTGTCATGTGATGACATGGAAAAGGTGGTTTCAGGGGAGAAAAAGGAGGAGATTGTTTTTTTGGGGGGTTTACAATAAGCTAGTTATCAGTTAGCCATTTTTCGACATTGTGAAATGTGTGCTGAGCGATAGAGTGGAGCTGAGAGATGTCATCAGAGCAGAAGATGAGGGTAGAGTCATGTGCATATTATATCTGGGAGGAGGATGTACAGGAAGAATGGAGGTTGTTTGTAAAGATGTTGAAAAGAAAAGGTCCAAGAATGGAGCCCTGGAGGATACCAATCTGGATGGTAAGAAAGGAGAGCAAGTCGAAAGCATTCTGACACAATGTAGCCTGTTGGAAAGGTAGTTAGAG
Source organism: Protopterus annectens (assembly GCF_019279795.1). Lineage (NCBI taxonomy): Eukaryota > Metazoa > Chordata > Ceratodontiformes > Protopteridae > Protopterus > Protopterus annectens. Next base: position 1,756,484,845 of record NC_056744.1, on the reverse strand, counting down.
AACGAACCAGGGAATAGCAGAGGAGAAAAGCTTGAGCCCAGCTAGTTTAGTTAGTAGTTTAGAGTGAGAGATGGTGTCAAAAGCTTTTGAGAGGTCAAGGAAAATAAATGACAACAGTAGGTTTTTGTCTCTGGCCTCTTTGAGAGTATGTGTGAAAGACAACAGGGTGGTAAATATGCAATGGTTTGGCCTAAAGCCATGCTGAGTAAGGGTCAGAAGGTTTTTGTCAATTAGATAGTTAAGAAGCTGATTGTGTATGGATTTTTCTAGAAGTTTAGAGAGTGGAGAGAATGGCTATGGGTCTATAATTATATGGATCAACGGAGTTACCTCCTTGGTATAATGTTATATGTAGAAAGATTTCCAGATGTCAGGGACAGTAGATTCCTGGATTGACCTATTTACGAGTATAGAGACAGGGTAGGCTATCAAGTGAGCTGCGAGTTTAAGAAAGAGGGGAGGGAGGTTATCTGCAGAGGGGATCTTGGTTTCAGTTTAAGTAGAAGAGATTTTATGTAAGCCATGGGGATGGGGTTTACACAAAAAGGGGTGGAATTGGTAGTGTTAGGAGAGGTGGGTGGAAGATTTTTACTTTGGTCTGTGTGAGTTAATTTGCAAATAGATTCAATGAAATAAGAGTTTAGTAGAGTGGTGGTTTCTTGAGGAGTATTGTTTGGATAGTGGTTTTGGGCAGTTGGTCTTCCAGTGTGTAGGATCTTGTTAATAGTGCAACAGAATTTTTTAGGGTTAGAGTTGTGGGTGAATTGGGCATCATAGTAGAAATATTCTTTTTTGTGAGATTTTTGAGCTCTTTATATTTTTGGAGTAATGTAGTAGATTTAGTTTGTAGCCAATATTTCCAGGTGTTACCCAATTTTTCATAAGAGTAAAGGTGCCCCTAGAGAGCCAAAGGGTATGGGTTGTTTTAATCCTAACTTTTTTTAGTGGTGCTAGGGTGTTAAGGATATCAGGGAAAGTATAGTTAAATTCTAGAACTGCATCATTGAGAGGAAGGTTTTTGAGTCTGGATCACTTTATAGATGAGACCCAATTGCTGAGTGTTTGGAAATCGAAGGAGGAAAGGTTATGGCAGTCTGTGTAAAGATGGACTTTGGGTATTTGTAGTGAGTGCCTATGTACAAAGATGGGAAGGTGGTCACTCAGGGAGTCAGGGAGTGTGCTGGGTTTTAGTATAGGTTTGAATCAGAAGTAAGGATCCAGTCTAGGGTGGAGCTATTTTTGTTGTTTTTATTAAAGCGAGTAAGTGTTGTAATTAGTTGGTTGAAGCCCTGGAGATTGATGTTAAGCTCTAGAGAGGTGGTTGAATGTTTTTGCCAATCATTGTTGACTTCTCTGAGGATAATAGTCTCATAGGGAATGTGGTGAGAAATCCATGAAAGGATGAATTCAAGGACAGGAATATTATTTCCGGGTGGAATATATATTCAAAGATTCAAAGAAATGTTATTGTCATTTAAGAAACACAAGTGCTACCTAAATGAAATTTTGAGTGTCAGCTCTTTTACAGGAGAAAACAAACACAAAAAGACAGACATGACAGGTATTAAAGAATAAACAATAACAATAGCACAAAACTAAATATCTATGTAGCTGTCACACATGCTTGTACACTATTTATTACATAGAACAACACTGACTACTAGATAATTAGCACATGAAAAGAAAAATACACTATACACAGAGGTAAGATTGGGTGATATTGCACATAAGGAAGTGACTGGAATTGCACTTAAATGAGAATATATTAATTTTAATATGCAATAAATAAAGTTACTGTATGGAAAAAAAAAAACAGAAAAAGAATAAGAGCATAACAATCTATTATAGTTTTGATACATTCAGATTTATATCTGCATTAATGAGTCTTATTGCAATTGGATAAAAACTGTTCATGAATCTAGAGGTCCTGCAGCAGATACTCCGGAACCTTCTACCAGAAGCAAGTTTAGCGAACCAACCATACTCTGGATGAGAAGTGTCGCTCAGTATTTTGCAGAACGTCTTTTTACATCTAGATTACATTTAGATAGCTGCAATAGCAAATTTCTTTTGTGGATTCAGGTGACAGTTCAGAATACGTAGTTCAGCTGGGTGGAAGTTTGGGAGAGTTATTGGTAGGGGGGATAAGTTGAGTTGCTCAGAGTACATTATTGCTACTCCTCCCCCCTTTTTTGTGTTCCTAGCTAGATGATAAATGTTGTAGTGGGGGGGTGAGAGTTAGAGATATGTAGTTTTAGCTATGTTTCAGATAGGGTTGGGGATGTGTGGAGAGTAATAGGCTTTCCAAAAGTGTACATCTGTAATTTTGTTAAGTAGACTTTGTAAGTTTGAGTAGATTTTGAGGCATTTGGTAGCAAATGGGTGGGGGAGATAGGTGACTAGTGAGTTAAAGTTTAGTGGTGGGATGAGTGGGGTTGAGGGCCAAGAGTGGAGATGGGAAGGTCCAATCAAGTAGAAGAGTTGTTAGTGAGGTGGGTTTAGAAGGGTAGTTATAGTAGATGAGGGATGTGAATTTGAGTTTAGGTGAGGTAGGAGTCAATGTGAATATTTTGAGTTTAAGGAGTTGTATACTTGAGATATTAAACAGCGAAGGAGAGATTCGAAGGGTAGGAGAGAGTCTTTATTAGTTATGGGATGTGTGTGTGTGTGTGTGTGTGTGTGTGTGTGTGTGTGTGTGTGTGTGTGTGTGTGTGTGTGTATAGAAGATGGTTGTTGATAATTCAGTTCTACATGATAGGAAGTTAGGAATGAGAAACTGAACAGTAGAGGGCTTATGAGGTAGAGTTAAAACATGTTTGGGATGAGAGTTATGAGGAGAAGAGGTTGTATGTGTGAAAGAGAGAATAGAGGATGTTTGTGTTAGGTTTTAGTTTGGCAGGAAAAAGGAAGATGAAGAGAGGGAAAATAGAAGAAGAGAGAAAAATTAGGTGTGAGCTGTTGTAAATTAGTTGGTAGATAGGTGATTGTGGGATGGGCATGGGGCAGGGGTATTTGATGTGAGGGAGAGTAGATTAGGTGGAGAGTTGTGTGATGGGGCTATGCAAAGATGGTGAGAGTATACGTTTGAGAAAAGTGGGGGTGGGTTGGAATGGGGTAGGGTAGGGGAACAGAGTGTGGAAAACCTAATGAGAAATGTTCTCAGAAAAAAAGACTATCTGCATTCACAGAACAGAAGGTAAGTACAGTAGTCTTGCAAGAGATGATGGTTTTGTTAGATATTTGCATCTTCAGAATCCATAATAGTTACTGTCCTGTTAAAGGAGCTGGTTTTCTACAAATCAATGTAAACTGTGAGTCATAGTGGAAAGGGCACGGCATCAAAAAAGTAGCAAACAATATACAGCTGCATTGAAGAAATGAATTCAGAAATGATGCAGATAAAACAGAAATGTAAATCCACTTACAGACATAAATAAATTAGCCATTTATACTTGTTAAAAATGTTTTGGTGATAAACTTTACGTATACGTTAGCAGAAAACAAAACCATTGCAGAAAACAAAACCATTAAATGATGTTATTGAAAAGATCCATCAGCAGCTGTTTCCTTCAAAATAAGACTAAATTCAAGGACATTGCAGTTCTAAGCTGGTATGTTTAAGGCAGTCAAGGCAAAAAAGTAATCTGAAACATCTTACTGAGGGGAAGCAAAGTACATTAAGCAAAGAAGAATCCTGGAGTGAAAAAAGAAAATCTTGTTCTACCATAACTATGAGAATAAATAATGGTGTAATACTAGACACTTAAGGCAGCAACATTAACAATATAATGCTCTATAGTTTTCAGTTTCTGCCCATATTCATCCTCCATCCTTTCTTTAGATTCTGATAACAGACAAACCCTTGTTAACCTGTTCAGCCATCTCTCTTTTCCTTAGCACGTGTTAGTGAACAATGGACATGGACTACTAGAGTTTTTTCTTTTACTTTGCCCCAGAACCCGTCTGTCTTATCTGTAAGTGTCACCAAGAATGGCTTCAGGCTGTAACAGAAAATGAATTGGCAGGACACTAGAAATTAAGGAATGGACGGATGTTACAACCTCAGAGGAAACAGTGCTGCTATGTCTGAGTCGGCTTGTTAGTTTCTGCAGTATATTCACCTCACGGCAACACATTTTTCATCACTAATGTCATTTTTTCCTGGCTCAGAATACACAGGTATGCTGCTGTCCTTCTAGAACTACTAGATGGAATGTATGTGTTCCATGTACAGTCTGACTGCATCTAATGCCTGTTTGCAGTCATGGTAAGGTCACTGTTATATGTACCATCCCAAGATAACATCTGACTGAAAATGATTTCAGTCATGATGTTACAAAGAAAATTAGAAAGAATGAAAACAGGAAGTGTCTGCATATCAGTCATGAGCTGCAGAGAGTTCTCATTCTCCCTCTTCGTAAATGAATGTCTAGAGGGCAGCAAACCTACAAACATTTGCAGTTTGTAAATGAATATATGTAGTTAAAATAAAAACCTTAACAGCTCCTATAAGACAGAGAGTGAGTAGTAGAATTTGCAGAGCCATCCCTGTGTAAATTACCAAGATTATCATCCAAATGAAATTTAAGTTAGTTAAGAAGTTAGTTTGGTGGGGTAATCCCACTAGGGTGTGGTCTATATTCAAGAGAGAACTGAGGCAGTGTTTACATTCATGGAGTAAATTTGACATTAGATTTTTGCAAAGGAATACAAAGTTATATAAAGTACTTTGACTTATGCTATGTTGGAAATAAGGAATGCATTGTTTGATGCTATACTAATAAAAATGCATTGTGCAGTTTGTGATCTTTCATATCAATCTAAGGTGAACATAACTGAGGTAGACCGGACCTCACTTTAAGATCTTATCCAAAAGATCGTGTTAACATCTCACCCAAAGGAGGGCAGCTATGGACTGCAGCAGACACCCTCCCCAAGTTTTACTCTGCAATGTCAGCATTGGAAGATTAATATATGCATCTGGTGTAAGAATAGAACCCACAGACTTCCAAAGTTTGAAGTATCAGACTTGTTGAGGTAGTGCTGCCAGTGTTCATTAGTGCCTTTGACTAATATTGTTAACAATTTTCCATCATTATTTTAGTATTGTTTTTGTTCCCATTATCTTACTATGTTTAATTGTGCGTGTTCTGTTTCTGTCGCTGACATTGTAATACTTCCAGTAGTAAAGGAAAACAGACATAACTTACATAATTTGATTCTGTTGTGTATTTACTGTGAGGCATTACTAATTCTCATGCACACCACTGTTATGGAAAAATATTCTAACGATAACAGAATGTGAATGAGTTAGTGAATCATATTTTGCAGGGCATCTTTGCACTAAGAACACCATGCTCAAGTGCCATATTAGCAGAAGGTTAATTTCTTTATAGATGTTCCTGCGCCTTTGTTTTTTTTTTTTTTCCTGGTAGCAGTAAGTATATTAAAATGATCAGCATTTGACTGTAGAAATCCTTTCACCTTGCAAATTTTCAGCACCTTAAATGAATGGTTTGTTTCTTTCGGCTTTTCCCGGTTAGGGGTCGCCACAGCGGAACTCCGGTCCGCTAATGATTGGCAGAAGAGTTTTACGTGCTGGCTTGCCGAGCCTAACGCACAACCTTCAACGAAGGAACGCCCGTTCACGTATGTCGTCACACAGAAGACGCTCTAACTGAGAATCGAACGGGCAACGTCTAACTGTGAGGCGAGAACGCTACCGCAGCACCACCAAGTGAATGGTGAAAAAGAGAAAACAAGCCACATCGTTACAAAAGCACTGACCCCAAACATTACTAAAAATAGTAAACTCTATACCAACCTGGGGCAAATATCTGCTTTCGGTGTCTTCTGTCCTATGGTGCAATTATCATTTCTTGTGCGACACTGTTCTGTTTTCTGCACTGTATTTTAAAAAATAATAGCACTCCTTTTTATTGGGGTAATCTCTGCAACCCCTTCCTCTTGCAAGGCTAGAATTATGGATAAGCAAGAGTAACTTACTCTTGGTAAGAAAAAAATAGGTTACTTTTTCAGCTGATCAGCTTATTAGATCGGGATTTCACACATCCTTGTCACATACGTTAATTGCCAAGGTAAGTGCGTCACCTGCAGTACCTGGATGACAATGTGTCTTTTTAGGAAATTAGAAATACAGTATCATATAAGTTAACGTAAAATGTTTTGTCACAGTTATAATTTAACATAAAATGTTTTGTCACAGTTAAGTACTGCATTGCTTCATCTGGTGAGTTATTTATTTATTTATTTTACATTTCTTGACCAGGTTAGTCCAAATGATCTAGTAGCCCTTTTTCAGAGGAGGCCCAGAGAGTTACAATTTAAATATAGTACATTGCAGGATGATATGAGCAAATAGCTGTTAACATATATCAAAATATACAAAGCATTACATTGGATGCAACAGTAAAACAAGAGTTTAATAATTGAACCATTTATACAATAGGTGATAAAACAATTTCAGTAACAATAAGAGTAAGTAGAGTTGACATAAAGATAGGCAGTGAAGTTATTGAATTGGCAGGTCAGTCATGAGGGGTGAGTGCACCGACAGGACCAGAGACCTTTCAGGAACTGTTTGGTAGTTGTTATGAACTGGTTGGGTTGTTTAATAGACCTAATTGCTAATAGTTTGTTCCATAAGCTTGAAGGATTGAAACTGTAGAGGTTGGGGCCAGTTTTTGTTTTTGGCATGTAGATTTGTAATAGGTCCAGGTCTGAGCTGCGAAGAGGCTTATTTGGGGTATATAGGGAGATAAGGAAAGAGAGGTTAGGACAAAAGGATGGCTGAATAAGGATGGAATGAATAATCTGAAGCCGATTGAGAAGGAGCTGACAAGGAAGTTCTAGCCAGTTTAGGTGTTTTAGAGAGAGAATGATGGGAATTGTAGGTTTGGTGTGCTGCAAATCTGGCCACCTTATTGTAGGTGGAATCCAGATTTGCTAAGAGAGATGAGTTAAGACTGTTAGGATTTGAGAGCCATGTAATAGGGGAGGTAGGAGATAGGCTTGAGAGAGGGTTACATTAGCTGTAGTAGTGAGGAACTTTTTGTTCCTATACAGGAGGCCAAGTTTTTGATGCGTCTTCCTTACACAATTGTTTACATGCAAGTCAAACTTAAGTTGGTCGTCTGTGGTGATGCCAAGGAGTTTTGTGCTAGTTTCAACATTTATATGAGTGTTATTTAGAGATAGAATGGAGAATGTCTGTTTGAGATGAATGAAGTTTTGGGGAAGAAAGAGTAAGAACTTGGTTTTCTTAGGATTTAGAATGAGCTGGTTGCTAGAGAGCCAGGTTTCTACTGAGTTAAAGGAAGTCTGGGTAGCAGTGAGAAGGTCAGAGGGAATATCAGCAGTGGTAACTGTAGAGTCGACCGCATATTGTACTAGGGATGATAGAGGACAGGAAGTATAGAGATGGTTTGTAAAGATATTGAAAAGCAATGGGGCAAGAATGGATTCCTGGGGGGGGGGGGGTGGCCATTTTGACTGGTAGTGGAGGGGAGAGGGCTGACTGTCACTTTACTGACTGAGGTCGGTCAGTAAGGTAGCTAGAAAATCAAGCAAGAGTGGAAGTAGGGACCTAAACCATGTCACCACAATAAACAGAACATACCGGAGGGATATATTCCTGTCCCAGAGACTTCCCATACTCTATAAACTACCTATCTATATCAAACAAAGCTCCTCATTAGCACTCTTCAAGAAAAATCTTGATGATTGGATGGGAAATAGGAAATTCACCCTGGGGATCACCTCTGGGGCTCTGCTCGACAGTGGCACAGGAAAATAATTTTCTTGGGTGGCAAAAGCCAGGATACCTTTTTGGCTGGGCTTGTATAGGCCCCAGGGCCGATAGCGTAGTACCTACCTATGAACCTATGAACCTAAGTAGAGAAGTTAAGGTCAGTCAGTTTATTAAGGAGAAGAGGGTGAGATACCATATCAAATGCTTTTGATAGGTCCATGAATAAGCAGGACACTAGCCTTGTTGGTCACTTGTCAGAATGAAGGATAGGAGGGCAGTGGTGGTGCTGTGGTTAGGGCGGAAGCCATGCTGTGTGGGTGTGAGCAGGTTTTCATGTAGTAGGTGTTGCATGACTTGTTTATGGATGCATTTTTCAAGCACTTTGGAAAGGCGAGAAAGTATATCAATAGGTCTGAAATCCGAGGTTTCAGAGGAGTTACCTCCTTTGTGAACAGGCAGAGTGTAAAATTATCTCCAAACAGTGGGACCTTAGATTCAGTGATAGAGCAGTTTATCTATATAGATACAGGGATGGTAAGAGAGTTTGCAGTAACCTGGAGGAAATAAGGAAGGATATTATCAGTGGACGCAGAACAAGGTTTAAGTTTAGAGAGTAGCAATTTAATATAGTTTCCAGGTACTGATGTAGGGAGAACGTGCTGGAAGTCTTTAGAGTAGGAGATGATGTGAGAGACTGAGTCAGTTGTGGGGGAATAGAGTTTACCATCCTTGAGATGGAATCAATGAAGTAAGAGCTGAAAGTGTCTGCTACTTCATTTGATGTTTTGTTTGGGCAGGGGTTGGGAGATAAGGGGTTCCCAGGGTGCAATATATGATTAATAGCATTCCAAAACTTTTTGGGGTTAGTTGTTTGTGCTGAGAGAGGTTTATTATAAAAATCTTTTTTTCTCTTTGTTAATATGCTGTTTTGTTAGATTTCTAAGTTCTCTCTACCTTTGTAGGTGGATGGGGAGTTTTGTTTTTACCAATAGTTTCCCCATTTTGTCTCGAGTTTTCATTAGTGAGCGAATGGGATTAATTACCCATGGGGATATGTTAGATTTAACCCGTATTGTGCAGAGGGATGCAAGAGAGTAAATTATGTTTAAGAAGGTAGTGTTAAATGAGTACTTAACCCAGCGGAGTTAAGTGCCTTGTTGCATTTTGCCATAGTCTTCACATATTTATTTAGACCATTGTTTCAATGAAAAACTTTGCAAACCTTTTTGTTTTTTGAAACAACAGCCCAAATAAATATAATGTTTTCCCCTGGTGATGGCATGTTAGGCGTGGTCCATAGGCTTTAATGATGGTCACCCAAAGTGAACTATCCCGAGTCACACCACTACCACCCAGAAGATTTAAGAAGAAAACTGTTTCACTAAAATGCTTCCTGGACTTAACAGCAAACAGAGAATATGTATTGTTGCCCTGGATACGGGCTTCAAACATCCACTCACACACACAACTACATGCTGACCACCTACCAAGGTCAAACTTTGACCTAGCACCATAGACCTCTTTCTCACCACTCTTTCAATGAACTTCCGTTTCTTCCAGCGCACCTTATTCAGAGGAAGTTGTCATTTTCACACATACACATGCACACACACAGTTTCTCAAGAAAGGTTGGCAGCATTTTCCAGGTCCTGACAGATTTCATCCTGAGAAAGTAGATATGCCATTGAGATTACTGGACTAGCAGTCTACCAATTACTATGCTGACTTTTGATCATTTGTTAAACACAGTTATAAAACATTGTAATGTGCTAAGTGCCCTGGTGTTTACAGCAGCTAGACAGCCTAATATCAACAACTACTGGTATCCCCCATATATGCTGCACATACACCTTAATAAAGCTATGGGTAGGACAGCAGAGAATGCCATGCCAAGCACCAAATTAGTATCCTCAGAGCATTAAAAGTACCATCAAGGCTTTCAGTATATTTGTTTTAATTTTAATTGGTATTGCTCTTCTTCAACTAGAGCGACCTTGATATACCAGCAATGTACTTGCTAGTAGCTGATAATAAGACAAGTTCTGGAGTGGCCCAATAGCACTGCTAACATGGTACCAACTCTTCCAATCTAAGCAACCTGACAAGAAGCGACCAATAATAAAATGAATTCACATAGAGTGCACACTGATAGATGGGAGCAATGAAATCCATACTTATTAAACAATACAATCCCAGAAATACATACTTATTAAACAATACAATCCCAGAAATCCATACTTATTAAACAATACAATCCCACTGCTGCTTAAGCCTTTAAATATCAAGGATTTTAATGAAACAACCAATAAAAAGAAGGTAAATTAATTAATTAATTAAGCTTGACCAATGGAACAACAGCTATAATTTAAAGAGACTCTACAAATCATTATAACAGATATTTCTTATTTAAATGACTGTTAAGACTATTACGTTGTGATTTATTATACATAAAAAGAAAACATTGCTTCTTTTCTTAATAGACTATCTGACATGTCCAAAAATAATTTGGCATGATAACAGTGGTACATAATAAAAAACTTTAATGAGTTTCGATGTTGGTTATGAACTAAGCTAAAGTGAATTGCTATAGGGTTGGTCATACTGACATGCTTAGTATCTTGAAGAAGTCCTTGAAAATGAACCTGAACTTGCCAAGGATTTTGCCTAATTTAATATAAAATGCAAAAACTTGTAGGCCATTGTCACTCGTCTAGTCAGGATAAAATAAAGTAGTCTTCGTGGGTTCTGTGCCAGCAGCTTTATTATGTGCAAACACATCAGGATTAAGGCTTAATAACTTTAACTTAGGTAAACTTATAAACAAACTAGCTCTCACACTCATACATGCTCACTCTCTGGCTGCACTCTCAAAATAGCACTGAAGCTAGCATGTGCTTGCTATTTATATGCATCTTCAGTCCTTGAAACTCTTCTTAAAGACAACACACACACACACACACACACACACACACACACACACACACACACACACACACACACACACACACACACACACACACACACACACACACACGCATGTATATACACACACACACACACACACACACACACACACACACACACACACACACACACACACACTCACACACACACACACACACACAGACACACACACACACACACACACACACACACACACACACACACACACACGCACACACACACACACACACACACACACACACACACACACACACACACACACACACTCTATGCTACATCCTCCCTCTTTGAGAAATAAGCCATGCAATGTTGACATCATTAATTGACACGCAGTCAATACAAATAATTCTCTGTCATGCAATTATACAGAATGAGATGCATAGATATGTAATCAGGTCCAGGTTGCTGTGTATTTCACACTAGGTCTGGAAATATAACCAAATCGTGTGACATAAAAATCAGAATTAGGTCTAGCAACTGGAACTGTCTCTACTGAATGTTCAACTTTAGGTATATCAGGAACATCAGGAATGGAAGTAGAAGTTAAGACACGTTCTGCAACAGGAATATTGTCTGGATGCTCCGAGATCTAGAGTCTGTATCACAGGAACAATACTGTGATATTGATTCTGATACAGGAAGAAGCTGTCAACAATTTCTCCTGTACCCCACACCCTCAGATTCTACGAAGTAGGATCTCGGCTCGGTACATATACCTATTTGACCAATCTGGTCTAAACTTTCACCACTAGTACCCTCACTGTCTCTCCTCCTTTCAATGGATGAAGAAATCTGCTCAATTCATCATAACTGGACTTCTGGAAAGAAAGCTTTCTGAATAGTTGGGCTGAAATTGTCCTGGTGTTACCTTTAGGCCTCAACAAACTGGAACTGATAAGAAATGTTGTTCTGATTTACCTAGATAGAAGTCTCTGAGCAGACAAGCCAAGTATATCATCACGGGGTATGTTTCTGAGATTGAGTAAATTCAAAAAGGCATCAGAATTATCATACTTTGACCTCTCAAGTAATTGCTTTGCACTCTGTACTGTACGTTCAGCTAGTCCATTTGATGGTGGATATTCAGGACTACTAGTAACATGTACAAGGTCCCATTCTTTTGCAAATTTCTGAAACAACTGACCAGTAGACCCAGCACTGGTGACAGCTCAGTAAACCAAGTACCATTGTCAGAATAACTTTGTGTGGAGTACCATGCACTGAGAAATGATGTTTCAACTTAATGATAACAGCAGTGGATGCTAGGTTAGGTAGTAAATTAAACTCAACCCAGTTCAAATAAGAGTCTACCAATACCAAGTAATGCTGATTGTTCCACTCAAATATATCAGTGGCTATTGTTGTCCAAACTAGTTCAGGAACTTGACTTAGGTGAAGTGGTTCTTTTTGCAAATGTGTTTTAATACTATCACATACTGAACAAGAAGAAAGTACTTTATCAATGTTTTTTGCTAGAGAAGGCCAAAATACTAGTTTTATCACTCTTTTGTAGGTATATTTGGAAGCTGGGTAACCACAATGCAAAATCTGTATATATTCATGTTGTAAGGAAGCAGGAACAACAATTTTAGGACCCTTGAAAATAATGTTATATTCCATTAGCATCTCATCTCTGTAAGGAAAATAATTTTGCACTTCAGGTAGTACACTAGATTGATTTGATGGCCATCCAGCATTAATGTAGTGGTTGAGCTTTTGCAAAATTGGATCAGTTTTTGTATGATCTCTCAGCTCATCAAGTCTCGTGGTAGAAAAATTACATACTTCCATAATGTCAAAGTCAAAATTCTCTGCATGAAGTTGTTCAGTTGTATTTTTGGGCAATCTGGATAAGGTATCAGCCAGATAAAGAAGTTTGCCTTCTGTATAGACCATTTTGAAGTTGTAATTTTGCAATTTGAGCATCATTCTTTGTAATCCTGCTGGAGCTGAATGCATAGGCCTCTTTAAAATAGTAAATAGAGGTTGGTGGTCAGTTTCAATCTGAATAGCTCGACCATAGATATAATCATGAAACTTTGAACATGCAAATACTATTGCCAAACGTTCCCTCTCAATTTGAGCATATTGCATTTCAATTTAGGTAAGAGTTCTTGATACATAGGCTACTGGTCTGCCTTCCTGAAGAATAACTGCAACAAGACCAAAATTTAAAACATCACAGGAAAGAGTTACTGGTTTATTGACATCATAGTATCTTAATGTAGGTGAGGTGGCAATTTTCTGCTTAAGGTCTTCAAATACTTTCTGGTGCTGTACCAACCAAGACCATTTAACATTTTTGCATGTCATCTTTCTCAAAGGTGCTGTCAACTCACTGAAGTCTGGTATAAACTTGACTAAATAGTTGACCATACCAAGAAAATATTGCAGAGCCTGAACATTATCTGGTGCTGACATCTCAAAAATGGCTGCATGCTTGGATGGGTTTGGTCTCAAGCCAGTGCTAATAAATAAATGACCTACATATGTACCTTTTGGTAGTCTGAATTTGCACTTCAGTGGATTGAGCTTTAAGTTCACTCCATGTGCTCTGTCTAGAACTTTCTTAAGGTTTCCATCATGCTCTGCTTCACCATTGCCTTCAACCAATAAATCATCGACTATTATGGCACAAGGATAACCTGAAAAAATGTGCTCCATTGCATGGTGAAAGACTTCACTTGCTGAAGCTATTCCAAATTGCATCCTGATTAATCTATATCTTCCAAATGGGGTATTGAAAGTAGTCAGTAATGTGGATTTGCAATCAAGCATCACTTGCCAAAATGAACTTTTTGCATATAAGACAGAAAAAACAGTGGCACTTGATATTAGGGCTGTGACTTCCTCAACTGTATGCATTGGATGATGCAGTCTCTTTAATTTTTTGTTTAAAGCTCTTGGGTCAATACATGTCCTGATTTCATCCCAGGCTTTTTTGTGGGCTGCTACCATGGATGCCATCCATTCAGTTAGTTCTGTGACTGGACAAATTACACCTTGCTGCACCATTTTATCCAGCTGATTTCTAGTCTCTGACCTCTAGGTAGTATAATCTATAAGAGACTTATATATAGAGCATTTCCAATTTTATTCTTTTTTTTCCTGACTGCTATTCCTTCCTTTCTCCACTAGGTGGCAGCATCCATTCAGCCTATAGCTTGTATCACTTTTAAACCCCCTATGTCCAACATTACCTCTATTTGCCTGTAACTTAACAAAGCCTCCCAAATCCCAAACCATGCTCTCTAAACCCTGATATTAACCCCCCCTCCCTTACCTTAAACTAACTAAGGAACAAAGCTCCCTATATTTGTTTTTTTTTCTTTGTTCTTACATAAAAGTAAAGCTTTTCCTCATAGTCTTCCACCAAATAACCTACTTACCTTTACTGTGAACAGTAGTGGCTGATACTTTCTCAGCTGGCCTCTCTCGCTCTGCTGCTCTATCCCGCTCAGTTCACCCTGTGGGCTCACTCCTCTACCCTACCCTGCCCCCAATTCTCACCCGCCCCCAGTACTCCTCCATTTATTCTCCTCCTAAACGCCTCCCTCTCCACCAGCCAATCCTCAAACACTGTTCCTCCACCCCCACAACCAATCTAACTCTCACTACCACACCCCCTACCACCTTATTTCACATTACCCTCCCCTTTATCACTTATCACTTCTGACAGACTTCATCTACCATGCTCACTCTTCCTCCTCACATCCTCACCTCAACATCTATCCTCATTCTTCTTCTTCTACCTTTTTACCATGGCACCTCCTACACCAACATCCATTTACACTTATCACCACTACCTCCCCACCCCTCCCTCACAGCCAATTTCCACAACATCTCAGCCTCCTTAGTTCCCTCCCACCCTATCCTTCTCTTAAAAGTAAAACTTTTCCCAAGCTCTACTAAATACTGCAAACCTAAACCTATTCTCTACCAGCCACCTTTATCTAAGTGTAAACCAAATAAACGTATTCCCCTTCTCATGCACCTTTGCTTAGCTGGTGACATTCACCCCAATCCAGGACCAAACTACTCTCCTACAAACCACCCTAACAGCAACAACAAATCCACCAATAAATACCTCAAATTCCTCACCATCAATGCCCAAAGCGTGAATAATAAATTAACCCACTTTCACACCTGGCTCAATCACAACTCACCTGACATTATAGCCATCTCCGAAACCTGGCTAAAACCTCACATAAGCGACTCTGAATTCATTCCCCCTGGATTTCCATATCTCCATTCTGACCACCAAAATCGAAGAGGTGGTGGTGTAGCCCTAATCTACTCCAACCACTTGTCCTTCTTTCAATAATGCTGAACTTGTAACTGGCCTACTAAAACTGAACAATCATAAGAGCATCTGTATCATTTCCCTCTATATTCCTCCTGGTAATAACACTAATATCCTGGAAGACATCCTTTCCTGGACCTCCTCTAACATTAAGCTAGAAACCTACATCATGGGAGATGTAAATATAGACTGGAACAAAAGTATTCACCCTAATCCCACCATATCAGTTAATCTATTTAACTTTACTCAGTTTACGAACTCTATTTCTAGACCTAACAAAAACAACCCCCCAGGTTCCATACTAGACCGGATGCTAGTATCCCATCCTAACAAAGTCATAAAATCTGGTGTCATTCCTGACCCATTAGGAGACCACCTCCCTGCCTTTATCCATTGGGCTACACCCATTTCCCCACACTCCCACCACTTCATTCATACCCATAACCTCTCTAACTTTAACCCTACTACTTTTTCTGACTCCCTTAAGCTAACTAACTGGAACCCCTTAAAAACTCTTCCTTTAGATGCAGCCGTTGACTACTTCAATTCTACATTCAGAACTGTCCTTAACTCCCTAGCACCAATATGAATAAAAAGAATTAAAACAAAAACTACCCCATGGCTCACCAAAGACACCAAAAAAATTATGCTACAAAGATATAAAACCTGGAAAGCTTACCTCCATCGTAAACAGCCAGAAATCTTACTTAAATATAAACAGCTGAGAAACCTAGCCAAAAAACAAGTTATTAAAGACAAAAAGTCTTACTACATCAAACTACAAGCAAATCACACAAGAAACCCCAAACAGTTCTGGAACTCTATTAATTCCCTCCTTAGGCCTGGTACAAAAAATAACCCTTGCCCTGACACCAGCAAATCTGACCTTGAAATTCCCATAATGTTCAATACCTTCTTTACCTCTTTGTCAAAAGATTTTTAATACTCTTAACATATACTGGAAGAATCACGCAAAAAAGGCAAAAAGAGTTTATTTAACATGCATGGAGATCTGCCACAAAAAGTTCTTGGTTGTCAGCAGTCTAATTTCTACACACTTTACATGGGTTTATATACCCTCTTTCGTGCATACTCAGCAGCTGGTTACTAGACAAGGAATTTCAGTCAAGGCTATAAATTCACTCAGTGGAGCCTTAGATGGTAAAAAGTCAGACACAAGATAAGTTGGTGCCTACATCAAGGTAACATCTATGCACTCCTCCTTGGTCAGAGGTCAGTCCCAAGATAGGCCTGTGCCTGGACCAAAGTAGCATCTGTGCATTCCTTTCTGGTCAGAGGTCAGTCCCAAGATAGGCCTGTGCCTGGACCAAAGTAGCATCTGTGCATTCCTTTCTGGTCAGCAAATTCCTTACAAGAAAAACAACTCATTTTAGCTTATTTCTAATGCAGTTTCACATTTTAACCCTTCCTGTACAGGATACAAAGATGTTGAACACAAAGATTCTTCACAACACTTTGTATCCCCAGTAATACATTTTATTCATACAGGTTTTAACATTCATTTTGTATATTCAGAATAATAAGCTTTAGTTGCATTAGCAGACAATACACTTGATATTATCATTCGGATGCAAGGAATGCAACAACAACCCAACAATAGGAATATAATGGCACCAACACATACAGCAATTAAGACATTCATAAATACTGTTCCCCAATTTCCAAACCAATTCTGGAAAAAGTCAGTCAATGGATTCTGTCCTGGTTTTGTAAGTTCAGAAACTTGTTGTAAGATTTCCAAATGACTGTCTATATCATGTTCATTATCGGAATAAAAGAACAACACTCCTCCTGGATAAGAGCACAAGTACCTCTGAAATCGGCGCCATCCGATTCTGCAACACTACAGTCCTCATTGCAGTTAGCTCATCCGTCACCAACTCCAGCGCAGAAAAGTTGCATTGCTCAGAGTTTCTAACAGTTTTGACAATTTTCTGAGCTCCCAAATAGATTTTACTGTCCCATAGGCTGGAAGAATACCAGCCCAAGAAATGACATCATCGCCCAAGTCCATGTGGATGATAGATCCAGGATGCATCAATGTTACACAGGTTTATTCACAGCACGCACATTTCAGATTTTACCTTGGGGAAGAGTAAAGGAATGTCTTATAGCTGGTGCCAAATAACAACTGCCTGACCAATTCCTTGGTAACCATTTGTATGCTTTTTACCACAGACAAAATAACAGTCATTCACTTTAAGAGTGATATTTACTGGAATAGAATGATTTCCTTTGTCTTGTATCCCTTTAAACAAAAGATCATACACAGATAACATTTTTTCAACAAAACTAGTGACATTAATAAGCCCTGTACTATTAATAAGCACTCTTATAGGCTTGAAACTTGTTGCACAGTGCCCATCTAATGTACAGTTATGAATTATGGTTATATTACATTGACTCCATCCAACCTTAATTTTTCCAGATCTCTGGAAACATACAGTTCCATTCTGATGAGGGGTAATGCTATTTTGTCCTTTACAGCTATCTCGAAGTTTCAAATAGTAAATTGGTCCATGTATCATTTGCCCCAAAGGGACTGTACCTAACATCAGACCACCATGTACAGTCGGGATAGCTGTGCATATCCAACAATTTGAAACATTAAAAGACAAAGCATATGCATATTTAATAGCCTGATACGTGTTAAAGGTGGATGCCAAGCTGTATTTTCATCTCTCTTTGTTTGGCTTCGTGAAAATAAAATGGCCAAAACAGAAAAATAACACTTACAATCACTAATAACAAAATTATTTTACAATGCCTTTGTGGAAGGACTGCTCTATTTTCCTGCATTGCTACAACAGTCAGAAAAGTTCATACAAAACAGGATTACTACTAATCAATGTTCCTCAGGGGAACTCAAATTCTTTTCAACTCAAATTTCCTGACAATCTTGCAATGTGTCAGGTGGATCCAAGATGTTCGCCTTTATTCGAACTGCTGTGGGTGTAAATCAAAACCTGGTATGGGCCTTCCCTTCGAGAGGCCACTTTTCGCTTTTACAATTTTAATCCACACCACTCGCCAGCCTTCACTTCCAGGATCCTGTTGTTCTTCTGATCTGAAAATAATCATTTGTTAGAGAAGTGTTAGTTTTGTCAGCATTTTCCTCATGTAATCTGCTATCTCTTCACCCCTCACGTTCCGCAGGCAAAAGACCTTGCCATCTCCCATATAGTAGTTCAAATGGTGTGACCCTTTGAAGTGGATGGACAGGAGTGCCAGAGGTAAGCAGTTTATCCAAGACTGATGTGTCTCGCCATGAGTTTACGTAACTTGCCTTTGAGAATGCCATTATGGCGTTCAACCAACCCTGCTGACTGTGGGTGGTAGGCACAGTGATGTTTTAAGTCAATCTGAAAACGGCAGCCAGCTTTTGAATAACTTGGTTTACAAAATGGTTATCAGAATAGATGCGTGGGTAGCCCAAAATGAGGGATAATATTATTCATCTGGATGAGTTACTGGAAAAGCTTCAACCCATTTTGTAAAGCATCAATAATGACTAATACAAATCGCTTTTGTTGAACAGGGTTAGTTCAATAAAATCCATACAGATTGTGTGAAATGGATACGGAGGCAGCGCTGCGGGAGTGATTCAATTTCCACCACCATGGTATCGTGCACAAAGCAGGCACGATAAACAAAACCGTTTAGCATATGCTATAAAGCCCTTGGTCCAGAAAATTTGCTGGGTCATTTGAACCATAGCAGCAGGGCCCAGATGAGATGGGCCGTCACTAATGAGGCATACCTAAAAGGTTTGTTGGCAAAACATACTTATCATTTGGACCTACAAAAACTCCTTGCTTCTGAATAGCCCCATATTTAACCCATCGCTGTTTTTGCTGAACTGTACTAAGTTCCTGCATTACTTGTAAAGTTTGTAGATCAAATTTATCTGTAGGATGAAGTTCCTTTTGTGTGGTCTCGAGTGCAAAAGTAGAGGTTAAGGCGACACTTTTGCAGTTTTGTCAGCTAGTGCATTTCCAAGTGATACTGGATCCTTGGCATTACTTACAGATCGTGGCAGTTGGACAGCTTGTAAGAGGCTAAGAATTAAATCCTTGTGGGTTATTTTAACCATTCCCTATTTTTCCATTGCTGTGCAAAGACATGGACCGTGGAAAAGCATACTGACTATCTGTGTAGATAGTAACTGCCTTATCCTTGGAAATGGTACATGCTCTGGTCAAAGCAATCAATGGACAGATTCCTGGGGAGAGGTTTTGCCTCTAGTACCTTAGTCTCAGTCGTGACTGCATAACCCACTTGTGTAATACCTGCCTCATTCTGACCCATCTACAAACAGGGTCCAATCTGAATTTGCCAAAGGCTGATCCTTAAGGTCTGGTCTTGGTAAGACATTAGAGTGTATTAAGTCTAAACATACGTGAGGGGCACCGTCATCAGCTGTAGGTAACAGCGTGGCTGGATTAAGAGTGGTGCATCGCTCAATGGTCATGTGTGGTTGTGATAGTAATGTTGTCATGCAGGACAAGTGTCTGCTAGGAGAGAGAAAGGTAACTTTATCCTGTAGAAGTATTACCGCGACAGAGTGGTAAGGTCATGAAACAAAACTAGGGTTGCAGACGCCTGCACGGCCAGTGCAGCTGCGACTACTGCTTGTACACAGTGTGGCAACGATCGTGCCACTGTGTCCAGTTTACTGGAATAAAAAGCTAATGGCCTCAACTTATCCCCATAAATTTGTAAAAGAACCGATGTGATAAAGCCCTGCTTACAATCTACTGTCTGAACAAAAGGTTTTGTATAGTCAGGGAAGCTAAGTGTTGCAGATCCTGCTATCAGTTGCTTTACCCTAGTAAATGCCTGTATTGCCTTATCTGTCCATTTCAGCGTCATGTGCTGCCATGGGAAGTGCAAAAATAAGTTCTGAAAGTGGACTCACTTCCTCTGCATAATTGGGAATCCAACTACGACAAAAGTTAGTTATTCCTAAAAATGACATCATTTCTTTTTTTGTACTGGGCATTGGTGCTTGTAAATAGCTTCTTTTCTACAGCT
Organism: Protopterus annectens; assembly: GCF_019279795.1. NCBI lineage: Eukaryota > Metazoa > Chordata > Ceratodontiformes > Protopteridae > Protopterus > Protopterus annectens. The sequence continues at coordinate 1,756,464,752 of NC_056744.1, read as the reverse complement.
ATCCAGTTGTCTACCAGCATTTGAAATGGTATAGCCTAGATATCGTACTTCAGCTTTACAAAATTGTAATTTAGATTTGTTTACCTTATGTCCCTCTTTGCCAAGAAATGCAATAACCGAATAGTTTCGGACTCACAGACAGCCTCCGTGGGTGCAGCCAGTAAGATGTCGTCCACGATAACAGTAGATGACAGCCATGCTCGGTTGAAACTGTGCCAGGTTTGTTGACATTTCTTGCGAAAAGATTGTAGGGCTTTCACAATATCCAGCCTTGTGTAGGTGTACCGCTTGCTCATGAACCAAAACCTACTAGTTTCCTGTAGAGGGATGGAAAATGCGTTACTGATATCAATGACAGAAAAATACTTATCTGTGGGAAGGATATCATTTAACAAAACAGATGGATCTGGGACCGCCCTTGGTACCACAGCAGCATTCACAGCCTGCAGATCCTGTACCATTCTCCAGGTCCCATCCGGTTTCCTTACTGGGAACAAGGGTGTGTTACACGGTGAATCTGTGCATGGAATTAAAACCCCAGCTTGTAATAGAGCCGTGATCACTGGTAGAATGCCTTCTTCTGCCTTTTGCGGATACTGACGCTTGTGAGGTCTAAAGTCGGATTTTGGAGTTATTTTAACCTGTCCTGCTGTTCTTATTAGCCCAATGTCATGTTGCCCGCGGGACCATAAGGAGTCTGGCACTGATTGTAACTTTAATTCTTCCTGTGGCGTTAGTAGATATAGTCAGAATGGCCCTCCCCCGGGTGGTGTTAGCCTGTCTTCACGGAGGTGCACTGTTGGTCTGGGCTGGGTGACCCAATTTAGTCTTTGTACCTGTCGCCTTTACATACCAACTGTTCTGGCGTCATTTTAGCCCATTCAGTAACTTTCCTCCCCACCAGATACCATGCCATTTGTTCTTCCCTTGTTACAGAGACATGTGCAATAGAATTATTAAAAAGTAACTGCATATCTTTTGTAAGACTGCATGTAACTGCAGGATTTCCTGCTTTATCCCAATATAGGTTTTGTAACAAGATTTTGGTGACCTTGTGTTTAAAGAATTGCTCTTCATATTTGTCGTCTGGTCCTACATGCTTTCTGTAGTACATTGTACAATGTAGTTGTTTAGCTACCACTGGCGGTTGTGTGCCATATTTGCTTAAGGCTAAATTAGTTAGCTCATTAACTACATTTTGTGGTCCAGTTTCGACAAGATCATTACTGTACCAGTAGTGTAAATCACCCTGCCCCACCTGCAACATAACATCTTGAATTTCTACGTTTGGCTAGAATCCCTGATGCAGTCGGCACAGCTGCTATGCCAAACACATGCATCAAATCTCTCCTAATAAGTTTACAGGGCAAATTTTGGAAATAATGACTCGAAATCTGATAGTTTGGTTAGTTTCAGGGTCCGTAACCATAAGGGTTTAGATAGTGGTTCTTTATAAATGCGGCCATTGGCTGCCTTGACTAATACATAGTCATCAGAAGTTACATCAGATGGCACTGCAGAGGTTTTAGCAGGGTCCTGGAGGCCCCTGAATCACACAAAATTCTACATCCTTCCTTCCACTTGAAGTGTGATAATCGGTTGTGCCTCTAGCTGCATAGTTACAGCAAGCTGTTAAATTAACAACCTGATATTCACCTTTGTCTGAAAAATCAGTCATTTCATTCTCCCATCCTGCACATTCTCCCTTACCCTCTTCGTTTATGTCCTCAAAAGCTTCCTTTTCACTCTGCCTTATTGAGTCTGGCCCATCAGCCTTTTGTCCGGGTCTGATTCACCTCCACCACCATCATATAGTCATGCTGACTCGTGATCCGGGGTGGTTTTAGTTCTTTCAGAAGACCGGCAATCCCTGGCAAAATGTCCCTTTCTACCACATTTGAAACATTCTCCTCTTTTCTGTCTGCCTTCATAGTCTTCGGAATGTCCCACATTCCTCTTCCTCTGCCCTGCCTCTGCCCCTTCCTCTACCCTGTTAGTCGGACCTTGCAATAGCATAAGTGTCCCATCTTCACTCACCGTAAAGGTTTGAGCTTGTTTCTTTTTCCTTTCTTCTAAATATTTTTCTGCATGTCTTGCATACTCCAGTAAGGGTTGCAGACGTGCCGTCCTATGATCTATCATATGCTTGTGAATGAAGTTACTGATTGCAGTCCTACATCCTTTTAAAAAGGCATTTTTTAACTGTTGTTCATAAGGTGAATCCTTTTCTTGATTGGGTGGTTTGTCTATTCCACTATGGTTATCAAAACACTGGGTAAGTCTGTGCAAGTAGTTATCTACTTTTTCATCGTCTTCTTGCACACATCTATTGATACAGGTCCAGTCTGCCCTAGGCTTCCATTTTTCTATAATACGGTCTAGTAAATCCTTAACCTGCTTTTGGTAGGAGTCTGAATTGTAGGCAAGTGGTCTATCATCTTCCCTGGTTATGGGGTCCCAGTCCCCACAGACCAGGTGCCAGTCGGGACCCAAAATTTGTCGAACTACTTGCTCCAGCTCTCGGCATTTAGCTTGTAACTTTCTATCATGCCTGCGATATTTTCACAAAACTTGGTCATGTCTAATTTTGGGTGTGGTATGCCCTCCACAGCTTTTGGATGTCTTCCCGTGTCCAAGGTCGGTAAACTAAAATAGTGGGACCTTGACCGGGTGTTCCTTGTGGATTTGCTACTTCTATAAGGGGATATGAGTCAGCAGATACTATATTTAATTCATCTTCTTGCATTTCAGCTTCCTTACGCGTCCATTCTGATTTATCTATATTACGGTTTGAGTTGCAGGGTTTCACCTACTTGTTTTGTCAGTACTACAGAGGTACAGTTTTATCCTGATTCTCTGTGTCATTTTCCTGATACGTGGGTGGACTAACCATGTCTTTTCTAACCGGGATACAAGGCGGGGCTGTTGGTCGATAGGCAACAGATGTCTCATCATCCTTTTCGGACAAAAATGCATCTTTTGCACTCGAGCCACCATCTCCCTTATTTGAAAATTGTTCCTATGTCTCTTATTAGCTTCTTCTAACCATTTCTGTGCTTGAGGAAATCCTACCTTTTTGTTTCTTAACCTTACCTCCTGTGTCCCCGCAGGTCTCTCACTAGATTTTGACATTCTGATTTATTCAAGGTACCACTAAACCCATAGTCTTTCTTCCATTTTTTATATATTTCAAGTTTTTGGATGTAATTTAAACATATATTCCTCATCCTCAGTCCTTTTATTTAAGCAGCCCTTCCTAACACAACAACTGCTTCCTGTTCCCATTTTTCTTATTTAAAAGAAAAACTGTTTCCTTTTCCTGAGATCTCTACCGGTCTTTTGTAAAATTTTAAACAAAAGAAATTCCTTTATGACTAGTCCCTTTTAAATAAAAACTTTTACAAATAAAAGCTTACCTTACTGCGGATCTTCCACCCCACGGATCGAATCTAAGAGTGACTGGCCTCTACTTACGACTTCTTTGTCGGAGGTCTTTCCGTTCAAGGGAGCCCAAGATTCGTTCTCCCCTTCCTGTACAGGTTTTTCAGTCCCTCTTATGCGATGTGAAGAGGTGGCCCCAGAAATGTCAAAAGATTTTAATACTCTTAACATATACTGGAAGAATCACGCAGCAAAAAAGGTAGGCCAAAAAAGAGTTTATTTAACATGCATGGAGATCTGCCACAAAAAGTTCTTGGTTGTCAGCAGTCTAATTTCTACACACTTTACATGGGTTTATATACCCTCTTTCGTGCATACTCAGCAGCTGGTTACTAGACAAGGAATTTCAGTCAAGGCTATAAATTCACTCAGTGGAGCCTTAGATGGTAAAGTCAGACACAAGATAAGTTGGTGCCTACATCAAGGTAACATCTATGCACTCCTCCTTGGTCAGAGGTCAGTCCCAAGATAGGCCTGTGCCTGGACCAAAGTAGCATCTGTGCATTCCTTTCTGGTCAGAGGTCAGTCCCAAGATAGGCCTGTGCCTGGACCAAAGTAGCATCTGTGCATTCCTTTCTGGTCAGCAAATTCCTTACAAGAAAAACAACTCATTTTAGCTTATTTCTTTGCACGCAATGCAGTTTCACATTTTAACCCTTCCTGTACAGGATACAAAGATGTTGAACACAAAGATTCTTACTACACTCTTCTATTGCTGAGCTAACCAAGACCTTTACCAACAATAACCCTCCACCTCCTACTGCTCAGTCCCCCCCCCACACTTTTGAACTCAAACCCATCTCCACCAACCTAATAAAGAAACTTCTCACTAAACTAAAACCTTGCTCCAATGCCCCTGACAGCATTCCTTCCTCCTTCCTAAAAATAGCCTCTGACAGTATTGCTCTTCCTATCAGCATCCTGATCAATAGATCATTACTTGAATCCTATGTACCCAAACTATGGCGTTCTGCATTTATTCTTCCACTTCACAAGGGTGGCAAAAATTGTAACACCTCCAATTTCCACCCCATAGCCATCCTCTCCCCAATCTCCAAAATTCTTGGAAAATGTATCCACCTGCAGCTCCTGCCATTCCTTATGAAACACCAATTAATCTCCCCTACCCAACACGGCTTCCGTCTGGGACACTCTCCTTCATACATTCTGTCAATTTAGCTCGTGACTGTGGTAATATGGTATCCTCTGTTCTGCTAGACTTAGCCTTCGATATCATCTCCCATAGTTACCTACTAAATCATCTGTCTAACCTCAACCTCTCCCATAAAACTCTTTCCTGGTTCTCCACCCACCTTTCTGATAGATCCCAAGCTGTGAAATGGAGCCAGGCCACCTCCACCTTCCTCCCTACCCCCACTGGAGTACCCCAAGGTTCACTTCTTGGCCCATTGCTATTCAATATCTTTATTAACAACTTCCACAAAGCCATACCTAATACCAAAATTGTGCAATACGCTGATGATTCCACTTTGATCTGTTATGCCTCTAACCTAAAAGATCTCCAACTTCTAACTCAAACTGCCTACTCTACCACTGAAAATTGGATGCTCCAAAATCACCTCTCACTAAATGCCAACAAAACTAAGATCCTTCTATTCTCTCCCTCAAAATCCTTCCCTATTGACAAAAACTTACTCCAAATCACCAGCCTTAACAACTCCATTATTGAGGGCATACCCTCCGCCAAACTTCTTGGTGTAACCATTGATGAACACCTAAAATTTAACAATCACATCCAGCTAAATGTCAAGAAAAACCACATAAAACTAGGCCTGCTTTACAGAAACAATCACTTCCTCTCGCCTCCCACCAGACTAACTCTCACGACAACCTATCTACTTCCCTCTCTACTGTATGGTGATCCTCTGCTCACTAATTTATCTTCCACACTCACCTCCAAATTGGAAGTATGTTATAATAAAATAGTGAGATTCGCCACGAACGCCAAATCCTCTACTCATCACTGCACCTCCCTACACTCACTAAACTGGCTTGAACTCCCCAATCTACTTGACCTTCACCAAATCACCACAGCCCACAAATTATTGTTCCAACCTACTAACTGCCCTGCACTATCCAATATTCTGCAACCTTATAACCCCCTCAGACCCCTTAGATCTACCCACCAAAACTTGATCACCATCCATAAACCCAAGCACTCTGCTGGGCAGCTTCTGCTATCTTATTCCCTAGCTAAAAAATGGAATGCTCTGCCCTCCACACTGAGGACCTGTGACAACCTTAATAACTTCAAAACTCAACTTCATTCTTGCCTCTATCTAAACAGGAAATGCAGCTGTACTCTTCCACCCATTCCTCTCAAGCTCTCCTCTCCCTTTACTCCAGGCTAGCCTTCTTACCTTCCTAACCTCACTTTAAATTGTTGATTATATATGTAACCAAACAGCAAAATCTAGCCACGATACCATATGCCTGTTTTTACTCCTGAACTAAACTATATATTTTTGTTTTCTCACTCCTTTTAATGCTACCTGTTGCTTGCAACCCTAACTTCCTTTATAATTAATCATGTAATTAAACTTTGTATTGTGGAGCTTTTCTCCCCGAGCCTCCACTGAAAGCATTCATGTAATTAAACTTTGCATTGTGTAGCTTTTTCTCCCCGAGCCTCCACTGAAACTAGGCTCCCTAAGCCCAGTGGAACTAAACTGTAAATATTTTTTTCTCTTCTTCTCTTTAGAATGCTACCTGTTGTTTGTAATCCTAACTTTCTTTGTAATTAATCATGTAATTAAACTTTGTATTGTGGAGCTTTTTTCCCCGGGCCTCCACTGAAAATGGGCTCCCCAAGCCCAGTGGACCTCCCCGGTCATCAAACTGGAATAAATAAATAACTTTATTCTGCATAGCTATCAGAACTTTTTTGCTGATCTGACCACTGGACTGACCTCTCGATCTAACTTCATGGAATACACAACTGGAAGTTTGCCTAACTTGTCATCGAAAACATCAGTATACTCTGAGAAAATGGCTTCAGTAAAATTGGGACTAGGAGATGTACTTATATGAGGAATTTATTTAGTAAAGGAAAGTAAATTCATTCTCAAACTGTCTCTGAGACCCAATAATGACTGCACAGGGCTTCAGACTACATAGAATAGTAAGCTGTAGCAGTTCCTAGCCAAACAACATGAAAACACTACTGAGCCTTCAGTCTGAATTTCTTCACCCTCATAAGCAACACATTTTACATAACTAGCCACATTAAGTTGTTCACCAGTTCTCACCTAAGCAAATATGTTTGTGACATAACATTACACTTTGAACAAGTGTCTTTTTTGAGCTTGGTGGACTTACCATTGATCTGGACAGTACAAAACACTTCATTCTTTGTCAACAAATACACTGCATCAGCCTTTTCACCAATTACTGATACACCATGTACATAGAGAGTAGAACTGCATCTCTCTATATGATGAACTTGCTTTTTCGAGTGATCATTTTTTGTAACTGTGTGAGGTTTAATTGATTTGTAAAACTTTTGAAAATGGTTCCATTTTTTACACTTGTTGCATTGCTGACCAAATGCTAAGCATTTCTCTCTTTTAGACTCATGACTGGGACCACAGTTGCGACAGTTATTAATAAAGCTGGATTTGGGTTTTGCTGACTCACCCTTGTACTGCACTGAGCATGTCCTTTTCTTAGAACTTGCTGGAAAACTATAGGACTTCCCAGGTGAACCCATAGGGGCTCTAGTTGCCATGTGCATAAGCCTACTTCTGCTAGCCATGTGTTGCATGCTGTCTACATTTGCTCTGGAGCCTGCTAAAACCATGCTCTTATCACTTGCAAGCATGCTTTTGTGCCTTCTGTAACTTCATGGATTTGACAAATCTGAGTAGCTTTGCTCAGAGTTAAATCACTGTCACAAAGCAAAATCCTTCTCACTGCAGCACTATTAATACCACACACAAGCATGTCCTTTATTAACTCATCTTTTAAGTCACCAAACTGACACATTTTAGCTTTGTTTCTCAGGTCAGCTATATAAGCTGCAAAGGTTTCCCTTGGTTTTTGATCTGTTGTGTAAAACAAATGCCTCTCTAATGTAATATTTGTAGGGGGTTGTACATTTCTTTGAATTTGGGCTTCAAACACTTGGAGTCTTCTCTTGATTCAGCCTGTACAACAATATGATGGTTTTCACCTTCTCCCTCATATACTGCTGGTGCATACACAAACAAATGTTCTCTTTCAATGGCCTCTGACCCAGCTAGGTTTAGCAAAATGAATGCCCTAGTGTGTGCATCTTTATCAGAATAAGCTGCTTGTATAAAATATCATACCTTTGCTCAGATATTCTCCAATTCTTTGCAATATTCTGATCAAACACCAGTGGTGATGGCTTTTGAAATCCGTCTGCCATATTAACACATACCATTGAAGGCTTTTGCAAGTATGCACGAATATACACACATATACATATGCCATAAATTTATGCCAGTACTTGTAACTATGCCCAATAGCACAACAAGCCTCTGAATAACTGAACTTTGTGAAATAAGTATCATGGGCACTGCAATACTTTTGAAATCACCATACTGTAAGAAATTGCCTCCTATCAGTGTAAGAATCATTGCTAAATAAGATTTTCTGACACTGTAATACTCTTGAAATTACTGTACTGTAAAAGTCACTTATCATCATTGTAAGAAACATTTCAAAATAACTGCACTGTGTGAATGAACTGGGCAGAAGAAGCTCAGAGTAAAAAACATTTCAAAGCAATTGAACTTTGCAAATATACAGTACACAACATACTGAAACTTTCCCCAAGCATGGTGGTACTTTGCTAATAACTCTGTGCAGTGCAAGAAACACTCTATAATGGTAGCACTCTGGGAATGGACACACCCAGCATAAAAAACTTTTTGAAATGACTGTATTTCAACTGCGCTTCACGAAATAGTTGCACTTTGCACAGTAATAAGCACACACTGTAAGCACTTTTAAACACCTTGAAATACTTCAAATAACTCTAGTTATCCCCCAAATACAATGCAAAGTAGTAGTTATGCCAAAACACAGAACTTTGCCAAAAAATATGCAGTCAGTCACTCTGCTTTATTTATGCTTAATGTGCCCTTTTTTGCCCTTATTATATTTGTTTTGCTCATTCAATCTCTTTTTATGCCCATTATACATTATTGTTCTTGTTTTATTCTAAACATGCCCATTTTGCTTTAAACATGCCCATTTTGCTTTAAACACGCTCATTTTGCAATTGTGAGGTAATTCCAAACCCCTTATTTGCTTTTCTGATAATTGTTTTATCAAATATCTTAATCTTAAACATTCTGTTCAAGCAGCTTTGTTATGTATAAACACATCAGGATTAAGGCTTAATGACTTTAACTTAGATAAACTTATATACAAACTAGCTATTACATTCATACATGCTCACTCTCCAGCTGCACTCTCACAATGGCACTGAATCTAGCACTCGCTTGCTATGTATATGCACGCTCAGGCCTTGAAACGCTTCTTAAAGATACAGCACACACACTCTGTTCTACAGCCATATGAATTCAAACATGTACACTCCTGATGAAGGCTGGCACAGGTTTACTAGCAATGCCCCCTTCTGCCCAGACTATAAGGAAGTTATCACTGCAACCAACCAGCTCTGTATCAGCTACTATAAGGCCCTTAGAAAGGGTGACCAATCCTACTGTGTAAGGTTACTATTATCCAAATGGTAGTGTTGACCAAGACTTGCAAGGCTAATTAGGAGTGGCATGTACAGTGTTACCAAATACATATGTAAGTACTCTAAGAGCTTACTTATGTCTCACAAATATCAGCCACAAAGATAGGTTTAAATATATTTAGTAATAAATAATAAAACAACAAGACAATACTCAGAAAACAAACAAAGTTACTTCACAGTTCAGAATCACAGGAAATATTTTAAAATAACATTGCAGAACAGTCTCAAATAAATACAGAAAACATCTAAGCTGATCTTTACTATATTCCTAACTATATCTAAATGAAATTACTGTTACCTAGTTACTTACTATTAGCAAGGCAAGTGCAGATGTTGATGATGATGGATGTTTCCTGGTCAGAGACAAAATACAAAATGCAAAGTCTCTCTCTGAGAAAGTTCTTAAATCAATATCATATACTACTGCTGAGCTAGCTTGGATGACATCACTTTTTTGTCACCTGACTTTAGTTCTCAAGTTAAACCAGAAACTAACATCTCTGTGTTAAAAAATACATATCTCTCAGATGTGCAGCTGCTAGGAAGTCATAAAGCAATACAACACTTTTACATTTTAAACACAGTAAGTACCTTTCTCTAAGACAATAGAAAAAACTTCTAGCACTAGACATCCTGTCTTCTTGCTGCATTGAAACTAACTTTTATAAAATAAAACAGTGTAAGCAACTTCTCTGTGTGGAAGATTTTCAGTCCATATATATTGCTAGTTAACTGCGGTGGTGGTGCTGTGGTAACGTTGTCACCTCACAGTAAGACGTTGTCCTGTTCGATTCTCAGCTAGAGCGTCTTCTGTGTGGAGACATGCGTGAATGGGCGTACCTTCGTTGAAGGTTGTGCGTCAAGGCCGGCAACTCGGCACGTAAAAATCTACTGCCGCAGTTCCGCTGTGGCGACCCCTAACCGGGAAAAGCCGAAAGACACAACAACAACAACATATAGCTAGTTAATCACTGTATATTAATCAGGTCAGATAATGGTAGAAGAAGTAGTGAACTTATACTCGTCTTAAGTAAAATAAAAATAATAATAAAAAGTATGTAACTTGAAATATTATACAGAATTACTAAGTATTCAAAAGTAATCCAAGCAGGGTAGACAGTTTGTTTCTAGGTGAAAATCCTTTATTAAGTACACAGACAAGCAATCCAAGTAAAACAAAAATAACAGAGCAATAGTTTCCTCACAAGCTTTTTAACTATATATATATATATATATATATATATATATATATATATATATACTTTTTATCAGGCAAGGGAGTGGTTTATTGTGCTGTAAAACAAAGTGTTATTGCTATACATGTTAAATTCAGTGTGACATTCGAGCTGGTCCTGACCTACTTAGTAGCTGTCATAATAATATAACCCTAATGTACTTTAAATAAAATTAATAATGATGTGATACCTCTGGAAATATATAAACCTTACACCATTTGGCAATCTAAAAATATATATGAATATATACATATACACTCTGCATGCAAAAAATCATATTCTATTTCCATAACCTATTGTTAACAAAGATCATTTTCATCCTTCTAGACTTCTTCAGGTTTATGTAAAAGAACCCAAAAATTATCTACAAAAATATTATTGTATAATTAGTTACCATTGTTATTACACATCATTTTGAATAAAGTGAAAAAAAGAATAAGAAAAAGAACAAATATATGATGATGGAAACAAAAATATACTTAAATTAAAACTGATTTAACATAGTATTTAAAACCAACTGGAAGAACAAAATAAAATAAAATAAAATAAAATTAGTCAATAAAAAAATGTGGCAATTGTCAAAGTTCCAGTACACTTTTAAGTGAACAGTAATAATTTAGTCCAGGCTTTCTAAAAGAGTTCCGCTTTAATTGCCATATGAGCTCACATTTCTCCAGCATATTCGGGATGTCTCCTTCAAGATCACCAAAGTCTATATGATCCAGTATCTGGAACTTAAAACCTGTGTGTCTTATATAAAAAGCAAGGTGTTTGGCTAGTACATTATTTTTACATCCGGTGTGGATTTCTGCCAGATGACATGAAATCCTATGCTTATGTTTATTCACAGTCTTGCCCACATAAAATGCATCGCATTCATTGCACTGTGCCCTGTAAATTACTTTTGTAGTGCTACAGTCACACCCTGCACTGGTCTTAATGATTTTCTTTAAATAAGGGTAATAAAAACTATCACCTTGCTGTATAAATATACAAAATGTACAATTAGCTTCACATCTTTTAGTGTTTCTCTCATATAGACTAGGTTTAATTAAGTTTAGTTACTTGTCCTAGCTTTGCGACTACTTTCCCACTGTCTATCTGCCTTTTGATCATATTCCAACCTTCAACTATTCCCATTACTCCTTCACCCCGTCAGTATCCTGCTCATTTCTCTTCCTCTTCTTTTCTAACTTACTCTCCTTAAGACGTCCCACTTTACACTTGTTAACCTTCCAGGGTTTAGCCCCTCCTGGTCTACCTGCCCACTCCACTACTTCCCCTCCCCTTCCCACCTCATATCCTTTCCAATCCCATAAATCCTTCTCTCCCTGCGAGGCACCATCTTTACTAACTAGATTTTACCCCCTGGCTGCTGTGCATACCTAGTCCCAGCATCCTTGACTCTGTAAGCTACCTTCCAATGATATTATTTATTATTGCACGCTCACTCACTATCTAAACGGCTCAGCCAATAGATGGAAATACTAGTTACAATGGAATATATGTCTAGTTTGTTTTAAATACTTTGTGCTGATGTATGTGTGGCTTGAACAGTCATCTGTATACTGCGTGCACCACGTGGATTTGTTGTTAGCTATCCCACTTCTGTGACTAGGAGCTGTATCACTCGTTAATTGTACTCCCTTAGCTTAGAGTGTTATTTTCTAGTTAGTTTAGTAACTCTTACATTGCTGTATGCATTTTATACGGAACCTCCCTGAAAAATGGGCATTCCCCTGTAAACCTTTTAGTCATGGTAACAATCACTATATGACCGCAGGGAATTAGAGCATCTTATCTACCTCTATCCAACTACAGGTTGTGCGTGTTTCCTGCTAGCAATCTTCCACTATGCTAGGAAATTGTTTTAACCTGGGAGACTCCAAGACACTAATTGCGTATCTGAAGTGAATCGCCCTAAAGATTCCAACTCCTTAAGCACCAAGGAATTCCCCTTAACTGTAATGTCAAGTTACTACACACTTCCTTTGGGAACTTTATGTTGAGTAAAGCTTTACGGAACTCTAGTTCTTTAAATATTTCACTTCTCCCGGCACTATTAAGGTCACCTATAACAATAGGTTTAGTGATCTAAATACCTCCCTGTACACATCTGTGTTATATACTTCCTTGCTAACACCGGTGCATTGTCAGGGGTGGAATAGCAGTTACTTATATATCATTAGTGGGCACACCAACTTATAGCCTCCTTTTCTTTTCTTTAAATTAAACAGCAGTGCGACACATACAATACAGCTTTAGAGCCTACCGTGTTCTAGCAATGATGTTAGCATAGATCTGAGTGGTGGAAACAGCTTTAACCCCCTTTTGCTGAAAATCTAAATTCCTCTGTGGCATTTATTAAAGTGGAAAAAGGCTTGCGACACCTCAGACTTGTGTGGGCAGTAATACAGGTAGTCGTCTCTAACTACTAGATATTAACCTTTTGACTCTATATGTCTGAATTAAGTTGACTATCGTATAAGCTATTGTTAATTATGCTTTAATGGACCTGCAGTGCTACTGCCTATTCCTGTTTCTTTTATGGTTGCTAATGATGAACTAGCTTGAATGTTATATCTCAAAGTTTTTCATGTTGCAAACAGCTTCAGTGTCCTATAGCTCACTGTTTTATACTGTTTAATAACCTAGTAGAACAAAGTAGTACTCTGTAAAAGCACTCCTAGCTAGACTGTGTTATGCTACCTAGAGCTCTACCTTATTTTTTGATTAGACTGTGCCTTGTGACTGTGTAATGGTGCCTCTAGACTCGGATATTGTATACTGTGTTGCTACATGTCTGAAATTGCATTAATGAATGCTTAAAAGTGTGTTGGAATGGAAGTGCTGTGTTACTACCTGAGTCTATGCAAATGACTGTTTCTTATCCTTAATTTATTTTTTTTTCTTATTTCCCCACTATTCCCAGGTTTCAAATATTCTATCTTGTAACAAGGTTTTGATACCTCTACCTACCTGATGAAAAGGACCCCTGCAAACTATTTTAAGCATATCTTCATATAAAAAGAAACTTGCCGCCCGGTTTTAGGAACCCCGCTACAAAGGAGGCAAGAAAATATGTGTTATCTTAACCAAGCGGTAAAGCTGAACACTGGCTTAAGAACATGTGTATCCATTGAGGTGCTCTACCTAGCCAAGATACCCAGCAGCCATACCCCCTCTCTACCCCTTAATATTTATACCTTCTCCTCTCCCTGGGCTATCTCCCGTAATTGTTCACGGAACCTTGTAATTCTTTTACTTTCCATCTCTGTACTCTAGCTTTGGTTGCTATACAATTTGTGGCCACTAGGTGGCACCCTGAACTAGGCTATTTCTTTTGTAAAGCTACCTTTTCTCCCCAGAATTGAACCTAATTAAAGATCTGATCCCAATCTAACAAAGAAAGAATGAACTTTTTTCCTGCTCTTTCTTTACCACTCTTTCTGCTACTTTCCACTTAAATTGCACTCAGCTACCCCTCACCATCTCAACCACTGTATCCTTCCTTCCTCACTTACCTGTACCAACTGAAAGTACCTCAGTAGTCAGTGATTACAAATTGCTTCTGCTGACATTTTTCAGTTACTTGTCTTAACCCTCTGCATTCGCCCTTCGGGCTCACTTCACTCCTCTACCCTACCCCCAATTCCCACCCACACCAGTGCAGCTAGCTTTATACTTCTGATACCACACCCCTCCCCTAATCAACATATCACATACCTCTGCCAATTAACTACCCATCCCCACCCACTACTACTTCCTTTAACAACTTTATAGCTTTTATATCCTCTACCTACCCTCTGCACTGTAATCATCCTTTTGATATCTTTATACAACTTTCTCTCCTACAGCCACCTCTATTGTATCTTATAGTATACTGTTCTCTCAATCTTTATTCTTCCTGTAATCCTACTCTTCCTAATGGCTTCAATACTAAGGACTACATACTCAAACCTGCTACTCTTAACTTCTATCCTAGTTTCTCTTACTATACCCTATACTCTAACCATTTATGAACATTATTCACTTACTGAACTTCACCACCCCCACTAACAAACTCAATCTGCTTTTCACATAAACACCCTCAACCATATAAATATAACCTCCACGTCTATCTATATACTACCAAAATATCATAGATCCAACCATGTTAGCTACTTTCAACACAAGAAAACTTTAAATAACTATGACAAAATTCTAAAGATTATACAAGCACCTCAACAACACCCCCTATTAGATGGAGACATTCATCCAAACCCTGGCCCCAATAACAACATTGCCAATGACCCACTCAATCCTACTTCTCATAGTATAACTATCACAAAGAGACCCGCTAACTCTCTCCTGATCACCCACCTCAACATTCGTAGCATTAACAATACAATTTCCCAACTTCATGCACTCCTAGAAGTGCACTCATCTGATATCCTCTGTATTACAGAAACTTGGCTAAAGCCCTCAACTGATGACCATGAAATTACCCCTCCTGGATACAACATCCTGAGATGTGACTACAAAGCCAAAAGGGGTGGGGGTGTAGCCATTCTCTATAAAATAGAACTTCAGGTCACATCCTTCAATGTGCTCCTACCCTTAGATACTAATGCAGAAACCCTTACTGCCATACTTCAAATTAACATCTGTAAATCTATTTACTTAATTTGCCCATATCTTCCCCCTGGTAATAATATCAATATTCTTGAAAACATCCAGAATTGCCTCTCTACTCACCTACCTCAGGAAACCATAGTGCTAGGTGACTTTAATATAGACGGGGCCACATGTAACTCCCCTAATTCTATCGCCCACAAAAATCTACACGGCTTTTCCGAAATAATAACCACCCCTACTAGAATTCACAAACCAGGCAGTAAGGAAACCATCCTAGACTGGATCCTTATCAACAGCCATCATGACAAATATAAACCAGGTACCCTTCCAGATGACATTAGTGACCACGCTCTAACCTACATAATTGAACAAAAAACCCATAGCCCCAACTCAAATAACTTCAAAACCTCACGCTCTAAAAACACTTTGTTCCCCGAGATCTTCCAGAATGAACTTAAGGCATGTAACTGGTCACCACTACACCATCTTCAACTTGATGAAGCAGTGACCTACTTTAATACAAAATTCGTACAAATCCTAGAATACCATGCCCCCTCTCGCTCTACTCATATAAGAACCAAAATTGCACCTTGGCTCACTAAAAAAAAACAGACAAAATATCCTTCTACGTAATAAAATCTGGGCCAAATGGAAATCCTCCAAAGACCCATCAGACCACCTTTACTTTAAACAGCTAAGAAATGCTGCCAAAAAAGAAATTCTGCTCGATAAAAAAAAACTATTACTTTCACTTCCAACAAACCCACCAGCAAAAACCTCAAAAGTTCTGGTCAGGCATTAACAAACTACTTCAGCCAGGGCACTCTAAAACTCCTGCTCCATCAGGTATCAGCCATAATAACTCTAAGCAAATTGCTGATGCCTTCAACAACTACTTTACCGAAGCCATTCAAACTCTAGCTAATACACTACCCCCTGTCAGCACTAGCCCATTAATCACCACAAATAGCCCAGTTCCTTCTTTTCATATACAACCAGTACCTACATCCCTCATTTGCACCCTCCTTCAAAAACTCAAACCATGCACCCCTTCAGCTGACTATCTACCAGCTGAATACCTGCAAATAGCAGCTAAAGCCATTGCCTATCCCATTTCCATAAATAGAACAATTACAGAAAGCACAATCCCTTCCATCTGGAAAGTCTCCCATATCATCCCTCTACATAAGGGTGGTATTTCTACTGAGATTTCTAACTTTCGACCAATTGCCTTACTCTCTCCAATAGCTAAAATAATGGAAAAATGCATCCACCAACAACTACTTGACCACCTTCTCCATAATAACTTACTTGCTAACTGTCAGCATGGTTTCAGGCCATTACATAGTACCACCACTGCCCTGCTATCCTTTTCTGACTGTATAAACAAACATCGTAACAAAAACTCTCTTTCTTCTGCTCTATTTATTGACCTTTCAAAAGCTTTCGACATGGTTAACCATCACCTACTTATGGACATATTAAAAGCCCTATCCCTTGACCCACAGGCATTACTTTGGTTTAAATCCTATCTAGAAAACAGACAGCAAGCAGTACTCTGGGATAATAACCTATCTCTGCACCTCCCTGTTAACATTGGAGTACCTCAGGGCTCTATTTTAGGCCCTCTTCTCAGTTTTTATTAATGATTTAAATACCAAAATTCCACAAGCCACCTGTATACAATATGCAGATGATTCTACTTTAATATGTTCAGCTAAGTCCCTATCCTCTCTCCAGACCCTCACCCAAACAGTATTTAATCTTGTTGAAAACTGGTTCATGCAACATTGCCTCCTTCTTAACCTCAAAAAAACAAATTATTGATTTTTGCTCCTACTCAAAAGTCTCTACAATTTCACTTCACAGTAACCTCTAACAATGGAACTATCATAACTCCAGACACTACAACCCAACTCCTAGGAATTACAATAGACCACAACCTCAGCTATGATGATCATATTAATACTACTATAAAATCTGTCAATAGAAAACTAGGCTCCCTTTATGGAATCAAACCCTTCCTTACACCAGAAGCTAGAACTGCTATTGCCCAGACCCACCTTACCTCTACCCTGTTCTATACTTCTGCCATTTATACCAATCTATCTAAAAGCAACCTTAGCAAATTTGCAACCAGCTATAACAACATTGCCAGATTTGCCACTGGTACCCCTTTCAGAACCCACCACTGTCTCAACCTCAAACAACTAGGATGGTTAGAACTGCAGAACCACTTACTTTATCAACAATACACCATCACCCAAAAGATCCTTTACCACCCCAAGAATACCCCAATCCTCACTAATCTGATTACCCCCATATACAAATCTGCCAACACTATGCTCAGCTAATAAGCTTCTAGTTTCCACTATTAAATCAAACAACCAGGCAGGGGACTCACTATTCACTAACACAGTGGGAAAAACCTGGAACCTGCTTTCAAGGGAACTCACATCTCTTTCTTCCACACTGCTTTTCAAAAAATACCTTAAAGAATAGCATACTACACACTGGCTATGTCCCTGCTCTAACCCTGACTAATATCTAAATCCCCATCTCACTCTCCCTAGACTTTTCTGCTCTGTTGTTCTATTACATTTACCTGGGTTAACCAGTAACCTTGCCTCTAACTAGTATTTAACAAGATTTCCTTCCTAGTACTTTATAAGAGTATTCTTATTCTAAATATGCTATCTTCCACTGTACTAGATATAAATTATAATGTCTGTACATCTGTTAAAAAAAAAAAAAAAATTAACTGTATATTTCTGTTTGCTATTTGTATGTAATATATGATATGTCACTGCCTATGCTTGGAGCCTTTCTCCCTGGGCCTCTACTGAAAATGGACATATATCCAGTTAGACTAGCCCAGTCAACAAATATAAAATAAAAATAAATAAATAAATAAATAGGTTTAAATTCAACAAAACTTCTAAGTCCCTGGACTTTCTGTATACAAAGGATGGGGCTTTGCCTAAGATATTAATCAGAAAAGGGTTTCCTGTGACAATGGCCCAGTTTTCTTTAATAACATTTCTGATACTGTGATAATCCAAAGTGTATGTCAGGATGCAGCTATTTTTGCATTTGTTATTCTCTGTGGAATTTCTTAAAATTCTCCTACAAGGGAGGTTGAGTGAAGGTTATTCAGTCCTTTTCAGCTCTTTAATGGGTTCCATGATGTTTTTTAACATCTGACTTTCATAGCCTCTCACTTGAAAATCATTCTCTAAGTTGTTCAGGTTTCTCAAAAATGGTTCCATCTCTGTGGTAATTCTAACTAATCTGTATCCCTTTAGCTATGGGAAGAGGTACACTTCAGGAAGGGGGTCATTTGATTGAGGTAAGTGATAAAATCTCCAAGCTGCATGGTGTCACCTTCCTACACAATAAAGATGTCATCAATATAACGTAAATAGCATGTGATATGCTGCATGTAGTCTGTGTTGTTTACATAAAGTTCTCCCCCCACTTGCCCAGGGCTATGTTAGCTATGCTGGGAGCCATGGCAGCATAGCCGGCTTTAGGCACCAGTGAACCCTGCAGTCGCTAGGGGTCCCCTGTTCCTGGGGGGCCCCCCCAACCATTGCAAGTTACCTTATCTTGATATTTTGCAACACATCTGTCAAAACAACAAAAGCTAGTACAGGTGTCTTTCATATTTAATAAACCAGGTAGGTAGTAACTCTTTTTTATATCTCCTTTAAAATTCAAAGATATCACTGGCTATAATAACAGTGTTTTATCAAGCAACAGTTTTCATAATTCCATTAAATATTTTACCACTGACATAGTGCCACTGGCTTAGTTAAACCCTGCTGGCAGACATGCTCTCCACCAAAACTAACAACATATCTAGCTTTAGGTACCTGCAATACCCACGGCTTCAAGGGCCCCCTAATCATCCTTGACTGCGTGGGGGCCCCAAAAAGCTGTGGCTGATTGGGGAAAAATGAGGAGGAAAAAATTTATTCATTGCCTGATTAGGCTGTGATATGACTCTGTTAGAATAAAGCTGGTAATGAACATAGGCAAGGTAAACACTAGAGAGATCACCAGCCCAGCATGACTGATCTGAATGCATACCTTGGAGTTTAAGAACAGCTGATGCTTTTGATCTTCATGGATGGTTTTCTTGTACAGAAAGTTTTATAAATACTAACAAAAGAGCAGATATTACAACTCCCAACTTCTTTGTTGAAGAGTTCAGCGTAATACCAATAATACCAGAATAAAGGCTCAAAATCAGGAACAAGTTTTAAATATTACTCTTAATTCAATTAAAATTAATAGAATAACAAATTTTGCATCAACATGCATTTTTTCCTCAATAAGTATAATACTGTTACGTCTGGATTTATTGACTGTCTGTAGTCCTGAATAATTCACAAGCAAATCAAACCTTTTATGAAGGACAGAGCAAAATTATGGGCAAAATCAGAGAAGGTCTGTGAAATCAGGGACAGTGATAGGTTTGCATTACAGACACACACATTATTCTTCTGGGTATCAGTGAAAAATGTAGCTAACAAGTAACTATATTTCAAAAGTGAGGCATAAAATATGTCACAGAACATTTAGACACTTAAATCTTTTAAGAATCTGGGAGTCTTCACTCCCCAGATTATATAAATGGATACAGGGGGCTCACTTAATCATCCCTGACATTATAGGGGCCCCACAAAAAATATTGCTGGTTTTGGAAAAGTGAAGAGAAAAAATGTTTTAATTTTCTGATTATGCTCTTTAACCTGAACAGGCTGTGATATGACCCTGTTAGAATAAAGCTGATAATGACCTCTGCCCTCAACTGCAGCCATGCTAATATCAGCCTTGCTTGGATGTGTGTCTACAGGAAGCTGCTGTAGGTTGTGTATGGGTGGGAGGGTCGTGTAGTTATTACTTCTTTAATTTTCATCACAGTCAAACCTTAGTGCTGTACACATGAGGTCATTATAGCTTGTGTTTGGGCTCAGGACAGTGTGGTCATTATTTCCTTTTACTTTTCTCACAGACCTCAGAGGTGTATAAAGAAGGTCACTATGGTTTGTGTAGTGGCAAGGTACTGTCTAGGAACAACAATGTAAAATAAATTACTGCAGTCATTATTTGTTTCACTTTCCTCACAATCACACTTCAGGAATGCATACAGGTAGCTAGCTGCCTTTAACAGTTTGGGTTGAGGAGTGAGGAGGCATATGTATCTGTATGTCTGCAGTGACTTGAAATACATGACGGTGGCAGTTTGAACCTCTGCTTTTATCCAAACCTAACACCAGAGCAATTCTTAAGCAGTCTTTGTGTGTGTGTGTGTGTGTGTGTGTGTGTGTGTGTGTGTGTGTGTGTGTGTGTGTGTGTGTGTGTGTGTGTGTGTGTGTGTGGAGGGGGGGTTAGGGTGGCAGGCAATTCCCAGATAGGACTTGTACATCCAGACAACAACTAGCTTGTTAGTTTATTGTTGCTGCAATTCTGTCATCTTTAAACATTAAGTCTTGGGTAAAACATGTCTTTCTTGAAAGAAATAAAATAAGCCTGAAATTATTTTCTTACTCATGTTTTTTATTTAGGTCACCACTGGATTAAAAGGCTGGGAAAATGCTGTAAAATACATCCCAGAACATCTATAACCCCATGGCTTCTTGGGCCCTGACGTATTTGAGTTCTTTCCTAAATGGTTATTACTGTGCTGTCTTGGTCAGGGAAGGTGTGTTGAAAGGAAAACTGAAGCTGTACAGCAACATAATTTCTGTTCAAGTCATCAATGGTTGAAAAGATAATGTAAAAAAAAAATCTTTAAAATGCACTTCAGAGCATATAGGGAGTTATGACTTTTTGAAAAAGATATAGAATAAGGAAAAATGAGAGAAAAGGAAGAAAAAGTAGTGGGCCCACGATAGCGGAAAAACCGGGGAAGACTGGCGGGTGTGTGTGTGTGGGGTGCTGAAACAGTTGGTCTAGGGTGCCATTTCACCTAAGTCCAGACCTGTACATAAAGTTGCTGCACTATATCACTGTTACAACTAAATTCTAGTAACTGTAAATGCCCCTTCGTGAGATGGTCCACCAAAGTGTGCTACGCAGGCCTGTTATAATGTAATAGTATTGTAGCTACAGGTCAGTCAGTGTGCAATACTCCTAAAAGTTTGCAGTATAAACTAAAATGTTTCTTAGGAAGGGTGGCAGTGACAAGGTGATACATAGCCCTGGGGGCCCCTAACTTGACATCTGGTGGGGGCCCACAAAATGCTAACACCGGCCCTGCATGGTAGCCTCCACTGCTATATCATTTTTTTGTTTGTAGTGTTTGCTATTGAAGGTAAAGAAATTAAAGTCCAGTACAAGATTCATGAGCTTGCTTAACGTTTGCAGTAGTACATCTTAAAGCACTTAATGTCAACTTATGCTTATGTTCTTGAAGTTTTGTAAGTTAATCTTCTATGTTCCAGCAGGGTATGCTGTGGTTACATTCTTGAAGCTCAGTACATAACATACAGTTCTGTATAAATCATATCAATATTCACAAATGACAGAATTATTTACATCTTCTGTCTGGAGACATGCGTGAATGGGTGTACCTTCGTTGAAGATTGTGCGTCAGGGCTGGCAATTCGGCACGTAAAAATCTACTGCCAATCATTAGCAGACCGGAGTTCTGCTGTGGCGACCCCTAACCGGGAAAAGCCGAAAGACACAACAACAACAACATGAGACCATCCTTATTTATAACTTGCATTAGGATTCCACTGGCATAGTCCCCATTTACATACCATTTCAGCATCCCTGATGGTGCATCCCAGTTTTCATTTTAACCTGATATTCCTAATTGATGTTTATGTCTTACTCCGGTATTCCTCTTTGCTCCATCTTCTGAAACATTCTGCTTTCCACTTATCATTTGCATTTTACACTAATGGTCCCACTGTGATGCTTCTATTTTTTTCCAAAATGAGTATCCTTTCTGAAACAGGATTTATTTACTCCTTTCCCTAGATACCTTACAGCAAAGTTTTCATATACATCCTTTTCCAGCATTTTTATAGGGATAGTTTCTATTTATACTCTAGTCCAGAATTCCATCTGGAACACCATTCATTTACACATTCCCCAACCAGCATTGTAGAAATGGTCTACTTTAATACTTTTTACCAGCATATCTCCTGTGAGAATCTCCATTTATACCTGTATCCCAGAATATGCACTCTCTGTTTACTCCCTACCTTTGTCTCTGTTGGGGTAGTCACAATTTTACAGTGTCCCTCATGGGACAGACTTCTCTTATAATCTGACCAAAAGACTTTGCTAGAACAGTTCTTATTTATACCCCATCCCTGTAGCCAATCTGGAACAGTACTTATTTACAACCTTCAGCATGTTCCTGCTGGGACCATCAAAAATGGAAATGTGCTGCAGTATTCCTGCTGGAACAGTTCCCACTGACATTGTATACTCGTTTCTCAGCTTGTACAATCAACCCGGACCAGTAGTAAGGGAATTTCACACCCCAAACAGGACACCTGTATAGTGCTCCCATAAGACATTAAAAACATTGGCAGCTTACAAGCAATTATTAAAAGATTATGATCAGCTTTTTTTTAGAAATCTTGTAAAATAACTGTCATTTCTGCTATTTTTTGAGTATAGTAACTACCTTTAAAAAGAAATTTGGCAACTGAACAACTTTTCTGAAAGCTGGAAGGATAGCTTGTAAGCTGTCAGACTTTTTCTTTAAAGTGTCAGTGCTCCTTGTGACATCCCCAATCTGGGCCAATAATCAAGGATCCTGAATCCTCACCAGTAGTACTGGAGACGACATTCACTTGGAACAAAAATGGATACAGACAATATTTCCAAATTCATCTCTCTGCATCAAGCACAATTTCCCTTAAGAGCGCACAGGGAACACACTCAGTCCGGGTTCTGGATTTCTCCATCTGTCTCCCTCCAGGTCCCCAGTAAGAGTCCCCATTGGCACAGCTATATTGTTGAGACCACAGCCAAGTGTCCAAGCCAAGTTCTCCAGCACCCTCTCTGTGAAACCAGTGTTTTGCGTCCCTGCTCCATACAGCTGACACATGCTCTTTGAGATTTGATTTTCACACACATACACACACACACACACCTGAGAAAGGCTGGCTCAGATTTACTAGCTATGCCCCTTTCTATCAAAACTAGTTACACTGCCACCAGACACTCTGAAGCCAGATAATCTAAGGCTGTTGCAAGGGTACCCAGTTATACTGAGCAAGATTAATTTTAATACAAATGGCAGTTTGACCAACAGCAAGGCATTCCGGAGCCGTCAGAGCTGTCATCAAATATATATAAGTACTATCAGAGATTAAAATATTCTCTAAAGGACCAGCCACAATGAAAAGTTTAAATATATTTAATAATAAATAAGAAAAGGATATGAAAATACTGAGTATCTATTTACAGGACATGAAAATACTGAATATCTATTTACAGTAAACACCAAAGTTTCAGTTACAGGAAACATTAAAATAACACAGACAAATAGATTCACACATTTACAGAAAAACAGTACTTAACTAATCTCACTATATTTTCTTGACTGATCTTAAGAATTACTATTCCCTGGTTTCTTGCTAGAGCAAGGCAAGATTTATTAGCAAACAGTGAAGTGTTTTGTACTGTCTGAATCCATGGTAAACCCACTGAGCTCAAAGTAGATTCTGGTTCAAAGTGTAATGTGATGTCAGCAGAAACATTTGCTAAAGTTAGAGCTGGTACAACTTAATGTGGCTGTTGTGCAAGACTTGTTGCATATGGAGGTGAAGAAATTCAAACTAAAGGCTCAGTAATGCTTTTGTGTTATTTGGCAAGGGACAGTTACAAGTTGTTGTTTTACATAGTTCAAAGACTTGTGCCATCATTATTAGGTCTGAGAGGGTTTGAGAATTGACTTGCTTTCCTTTAACAAAGAAGTTCATCATATAAGTACTTCCCAGTTCCAGTTTCAGTGATACTATTTTCTCAGAATATGCTGATGTTTTTGAGGACAAGCAAAAGAAGATTCCAGTTGTGTATTCTATGAAGTTAGACCCAGAGGTCAGTCCAGTGGTCAGATCAGCAAGAAGAATTTCAATAGAAATGCAGAACAAAGTTAAATCTCAATTGGATAAAATGGTGAACAAGCTGTAATTTGTCCAGTTACAGAACCAAGTGAATGGGTATCATCTATGGTAGCAGCTCACAAAAAAAGCTCGGATGAGATCAGAATCTGCTTTGACCCAAGAGACTTGAATAAGGTAATGAAAAGACCTCATCATCCCAGTCGAAGAAGTCACAGCTCTAATACCGAATGCCACTGTATTTTCTGTCTTGGATACAAACATACAAACTCTACCAGTTAGCCTGTGAAAAACAAGAACCCAGAATTTGTCAACATTTTAGCTGGGGATTTCAATCAGGCTAAACTGAAACCTGTGTTACCAAACTACCAGCAATATGTAAACTTCTCTACAAGAGGTGAAAACACACTTGATCAAGTGTACTCAAATATCAAACAGGCATTCAAAGCATTTCCTACCACCATCTGGGTAGCTCAGATCACATTTCCATCCTGCTTATCCCCACCTACAAACATATGCTAGTAAGAGAAAACCTTTCAAGAAGCAAATAAGGATCTGGCCTGAAACAGCCGCCTCAGCTCTGCAAGACTGCTTTGAATGCACTGAGTGGAATCTATTTAAAGAAGCTGCCACCACAAATCAATGCATTAATTTGGATGAGTATACTGAAACGGCTGTGGGATATATCACAACATGTGTCGAAGATGTCACCACCCTGAAAGATGTAACCATCAGAGCCAACCAAAAACCTTGGCTCACCAGTGATGTATACAAATTACTGAGAGTGCGCAATTCTGCCTTTAAGGCTGAAGACAGAGATGCTTTGAAAAAGGCCAGTTCCAACTTGAACAAAGGTGTGAGAGTAGCAAAACAGGCCTACAGTCTGAAAATACAGAGACACCTCACTGACCAGAAAGATCCCAAGCAGCTGTGGAGAGGGATCCAGAACATCACAGACTATAAGCCACCATCCACATGTTGTGATGATAACCCAGACTTTTTAGACAAGCTAAATATCTACTTCAGTAAATTCGAGGAATCAAACAGAACCATACCAAAGAGACTACTGTCCAATGCAGATGGCACATCACTATGCCTCAACTTGGAAGAGGTACGCAGGAACCTAAGTAGGGTTCATCCAGGCAAAACATCTGGTCCAGATATGATGACAGGGAGGCTACTTAAAAAACTGTGCTGATCAGCTGGCACCAGTCTTCACAGACATTTTCAATATATCTCTCAGCCAGGAAAAAGTGCCCAAATGCTTCCAGACCACTGACATTATCCATCTGCCCAAGAAAGCATCTCCAGCATCATTAAATGATTATCGGCCAATTGCACTTACCTCAGTAGTGATGAAGTGTTTCGAAAAAATGGTCAGGGATCACATAACATTCTGCCTACCTGCTACATTTGACCCTTTTCAATTTGCATACAGGCCAAATCGTTCTACTGCGGATGCCATAGCCTTAACACTTCATCACACCTTGGCCCACCTGGAAAATAAGGACTGTTATGTATGCATGCTGTCATAGACTTCAGCTCTGTCTTCAATACAGTAATTCCACAACAACCACTGTCTAAGCTGAGTACTCTAGGCATAAAAAACAAAATATGCAACTGGATCCTCGACTTCCTGACTGAAAGGCCACAAATAGTTTGAGCTGGAAAATATCACTCAAACAGCATCACCCTAAACACCGGGATCCCACAAGATTGTGTACTCAATCCACGTCTTTTCACAATTCTAACACATGACTGCACAGCTATGCATCATTCAAACAGAATCATCAAATTTGCAGATGACGCCACAGTAATCAGTCTTATCAAGAAGGAAGATGAGGGAGCCTACAGGGAGGAGGTGACCCAACTCATTTATTGGTGCACTGACAACAACTTAGCACTAAATGTTGGGAAAACCAAGGAAATCATCATCGATTTTAGGAAGGTAAATAAGCCACACACCCCTATCATCATCAATGGTGCCACAGTGGAGAAAGTTAATAGCACCAAATTCCTAGTGATATATATGTCGCAAGACTTCAATTGGGCCACAAACACTTCCTACCTTATAAAGAGAGCCCAACAACGTCTCCACTTCCTTAGGAGGCTTCGTAGAGCTAACCTCCCCCCACAGGTCCTACTTACCTTCTACAGAGCCACGACTTAGAGCGTACTGACAAACAACATTATTGTCTGGTATGGAAATTGCTCTCAAGCCGATTGGAAGGCACTGGATAAGATCATTAAACAAGCCACAAAAATCAATTACTCCAACCTTCAGTCCCTACAGGACATATATTCAAACAGATGCTATGGCAAAGTCTGAAAACTACTGAGGGATATACATCATCCGGCCAATGGACTGTTCAAACTCCTGCCAACAAGGAAGTGCTATAGAAGCATTAGATGCAGGACATCCAGATTCCATAACAGCTTCTTCTCACGTGCTATCAAACTGCTGAACAACAAACCCATAGCCTAGCCTGCCAAATGGGTAAACAAACATTATTTATGTGCAATATGTCATTGTTATCTACATAGCTCCTTTACACTTTATACTTTATTGTGTTTATTTTTAGTATCTTATTTTTGATTTCTATTTCAGTATTTTTAAATTATTATTAGTCTTCCTTCTGTAAACTATAATTTGTATGGTACAAGCACGAGTATTGAAATCTCATGCAGTGACACGCACTTTTTCTTCTGTGTTGATCTGTATGACAATAAAGTTTACTTTGACTTTGAAGAGTTCATTTTGGCAAGTAATGTTTGATCGCAAATCTTCACTACTGACTACATTCAGTACCCCATTTGGAAGATATAGATTTCTCAGGATGCCGTTTGGAATAAATTCTGCAAGTGAAGTCTTGCAACATGAAATGGAACAGATTTTATCAGATTATCCCTGTACCATAGTAGTAGATGATTTATTGGTCGGAGGCAATCGTGAAGTAGAGCATGACAGAAAACTAAAGAAAGTTCTAGACAGAGCACGTTCAGTGAATTTAAAGCTCAATCCTCTAAAGTGCAAATTCAGACTACCAGAGGTCACATATGTAGGTCATTTGTTTACTATTACTGGGTTACAAACAGACCCTTCTAAGCAAGCAGCCATTCTTGAAATGCCTGCTATAGATAATGTTCAACCTCTACAGCGTTTTCTTGGTATAGTTAACTATTTGGGCAACTTCATACCAGATTTCAGTGAACTGACAGTGCTTTTAAGAGAGCTAACATGCAAAAATGTTGTATCACCATGGCTAGAACAGCACCAGAGTGCATTTGACGATCTTAAGCAGAAAATTGCCAACCCACCTACACTAAGGTACTATGATGTCAATAGACTAGTTACTCTTTCCTGTGATGCCTCAAAGTTTGGTCTAGGCACAGTTCTTCTTCAAGAGAGTAGACCAGTAGCCTATGCATCTAGAACTCTTTCCCAAACTGAAATGCAATATGCTCAGCCCGAGAAGGAACTTTTGGCAATTGTGTTTGTATGTTCCAAGTTTCATGATTATATTTATGGTTGAGATATCCAGATTGAAACTGATCATCAACCTCTAGTTACTATCTTAAAGAAGTCTATGCATTCTGCTCCAGCAAGACTGCAAAGAATGATGCTTAAATTGCAAAAGTACAACTTCGAAATGGTCTATACAAGAGGCAAACTTCTTTATCACGTTATCCAGATCAGTAAACACAAAAAGCGTGAATAGGTAGATACCAAAAACAAGGAATTGCAAAACCACCTTGTGATACAACAGAGGCCAAGCCAAAACAGTAAAACGGTCTGAAGTAATTGTATAAAAAGGTATTTATTAACCTTAGACAACAAAAGGAATGCTGGTAAGCATTTTCATCCATAGAAATACTGGAATTTATCAAAACCAAAATGCTTGCCATAATAGCTCATATAAATAGCTAACACTAAAATGTAATTAACCAATGAAACACAAATTACATTAAACAAATCAATTTAAAAAGACAGATACTTAAAAAGTTAGTCATTGTCAACTAATGAAAGATTATAGATATAAATCTTTTAAACAATAATAATTTATAAAATTAAAGCTCTGTCCTTTCAAATCAAAATCAATGACAGGTGTTCATTCATGCCCGGGGGACTGTTGGCATTCAATCTTACTGCCATTTAAGCTCACTTTTACAAATATTATTAGACAAGTCCCCACCCCTAACATCCTTAGCAATAATTTCTAAAATACCAAACTTAAAACTAGAATGTTCAACACATAACTGTGTGTGCTTGTATAGGGCATTGTTTATATTTTTAGCATCTATAGCGCAAAGGTGTTCAGAAATACGTTTGTGAAGTGTCCTCTCAGTTTTACCAATGTAAAACCCATTACACCCTTGACAAACTCTGACATAAACTAATCCTTTACTACCACAGTTGCTCCCTACAAACCCTACCTTTTGTTGAGGTTCACCAACGAAAATGTGTGTCTCATTCATAACATAGGGACAACAGTTGCAGGCTCCACATCACATCGTCCCCTTGCCTATTTCTTTTATAGAAAGTGGGTGCTCTAACAAATACTTCATATTATGACCCACTTTCTAAGTAAATGATGGTGTTTTACCCAAACTGTTGAAAATATCAATGTTCCCTTCTAAAATAACCCAGTTCTTACTCACAATGTTATGTACTTTGTGTCCAAAATGTCCAAAAAAGGTAACCATGGAATGTGAAAAACTGAAACCATTACTTTTACCTATGTTGTTGGTCACTAAGTCACGTGCTAACAGGGCAATGTATTTAGTTCCCCCATCCTTCTAAAATTTC
Source organism: Protopterus annectens (assembly GCF_019279795.1). Classification (NCBI taxonomy): domain Eukaryota; kingdom Metazoa; phylum Chordata; order Ceratodontiformes; family Protopteridae; genus Protopterus; species Protopterus annectens. The sequence continues at coordinate 1,756,435,799 of NC_056744.1, read as the reverse complement.
AATACCAATTTGTAGGATCCACTCCTTGGGGTATCCCCTGACCACAAACATTTGTATAAGATTGCCAAGTTATTTTTTGAATTCAATGTGGAAAACATCCTGGCCCCTCAAATCATCTGTCCTCTTACTATGTTTCTCTTAACATAATGCAGGTGGTTACTGTTTTAAGCTAAAAAACTGTTGGAGTATGTTGGTTTCTGGAAAACATTTGATAAAAAATACACTGGCCTTGATAGCAAGTTATAGTTACATCTAAATAGTCTATGGCTTCCCTAGAGTAATTGTGTGTGAATTTGAAATAACCACAAATATTGTTAATATATTGGATAAAATTCTCAGCAACTACCTCCTCACCTTTCCAGAGAACAAAGATGTCATCCAAATAACATGGGTAGATCGTCCACTGACCCTCAAAACCTGAATTAAATGTATGCCTCTTCTCCCATGATGTCATTACTAAATTTGCATACATGGAGGCACAGCTAGATCTCATCGCCATGCTTTTTAATTGCTTACAAAACTCGTTCTCAAAGGTGATGTAGTTGTTATGCAATATCGTCTCCATTACTTCCGTAATGAAATTAATCAGGGCCCCATTAAGTCATGTATAATCCAATAGGGCTTCTAAAAATGTTCAAGGTTTATGTCATGTGGTATGGAATTAAATAGTTCATCATCAATGGTTTAAAAACCTGGTGTGTCGTCATAAAATTCTTGTTTGTTTCTGGATAAAAAATCCCATGAATCAGTAAGTACGTTTTATTGGACGTAACATGTCCTTTGATAAATGATCAACAAACGCCCCCAAAGAGTAGACAGAACCATTGTGTGCTGCCACTATGTCTATAAGGGGGATGTTGACATTTTTATGCACTTTAGGGATGTCAAATACTGCGGGGATAAAAGGATGTTCATTACACAAGAAGTTGTAGAGTTCTTCATTAGTAACTCCTTGTAGTAAACTGTCTTGTAAGAATAGCTGTAATTTTCGATGTGCAATGTTGATTTAATTTCTGGGCATGTTATCATACTTATTTGTATCATATAACATACTAGCTACATCATTAACATAATCATTTTTCTCCAAGATAATCCTTCCCCCTTTATCAGGCTTCATAACCCTCATGCTATTGGATTCTCTCAGCATCCTCAATAATATAGCTCTTTCTTATTAACATTTTCCTTGTGAGTGTGGTAAGCCTGATATATCTCTTTAGTGCATATTTTCTCAAAACTAGCAAGTGTGGGGTTCAAAGGGGGGTTGAAACTGCTCTTCTTTCTGAACCTGTTCCTAGTAGTATCCATTTATTCCTTGATGTCTTTAAAATACAACTGGAAATTAAATTTCCTAGTGTACAATTTCAATTCAGTAAGAACATTAGTAATGTTCATATTTCTGCCAGGTACAAATTTAAATCCTTTTTTAAAAAGTGAGAAGTGAGTGTTTGTAATCTCACAATCCGTATAATTAAAAATGTTAAACCCTTGTGAACTCAGTATCTTCCCATCAAAACTTGAAACTATAGGCTCACACTGTATAGTGTTGGTCAGTACCTGTTGCCTCTGTTGTTCCTCCAAAAGTTCCTCTGACCCCTCTGTACCTACCCCCCCCCCCCCAGAGTTTGTGGCTGACCTAAAAAATTCTGTCTATTCCTATTTCTATTAAGAATCCTTTCGGATCTACGTAGAGGTGGGAAGTTTTGTTCAAACACCTCATCAACCTCATTATTAATGGGTTGAATAGGGCCATTGTTTGCCCCCCCTTGTCCTACCTCATAATTACAAGAACCCATTTCTGAATCAAATAAAGCACGTCTATTAGTATTCATAGATTACTCAAAATAACTCTTAGGGAGTAGATAGGCCTCCTTCTGCCTGTAGTCTTGTTTAATCCTCATAAGTTTTTTGTGTTTCCATACTATATTTTCCTTAACCCGTTGTTCAGTCTTGTCAAACACACAGTCATACTTGTTTTCAAAATTCATAAAATTAACATAATTTAGTATGTCATTATTCAACACATTAATGTCCTCTAAAAGTCCATTAATAATAAAGTGTAACTTTGAGGCTGTGTTTATCGAACATGGCCAACAGCTCATCAACTTCAAGCTGTCCCACAGTCAAACCATTGTGGAATTTACTCAGTCTTAACCCCTTAGGTATCCTCTGAACTGAAATACATTTTGCAAAGTATGCATTGTCCACTTGCAAGTTCCGTACCTTGCTCATCTTGGATTTGAAGACTTGCAACCCGTTGTGAATGTCAACAGGTCTGGTGGGTCGCTCGCCACGAGTAAAAACTAGTTCCTTTTTAAGCCATTGTTCAAAACATGAAGAACGGTTAACCCATCTATGTTCCTTCCAGAGCCGCAGGATATACTACTTGTCACCACTGAAAATGGAAAACCTTGACTTTCTACAAGTCCTCCTCCTCCTGAAGTGGAAGCAGTAACGGTCAATGGCTGGGAGTTAATCGCTAGAACTGCTGGGAACTGTAGTCTATCCAGCATATTTTAAATCTGCTGGTACTGTAAAGGCATAAGTTTTATTAGTTGTGTGAGGTTACCCTCCTCACTATTTCATGCAGATTCATTCAAATTGACAGCTCCACTGGAACTATGGTGACCTGCGTCAGGTCCGTTGTTGATTTCCATTCTTGAAGGTGTTAAAAAACACTCCAAAGCCAATCCTAATGCTCACTTGGCCTCTCAAGTCACAGTCACACTACCACGACACCAGTAAACACAAAAAGCATGAATAGGTAGATACCAAAAACAAGGAATTGCAAAACCACCTTGTGATACAACAGAGGCCAAGTCAAAACAGTAAAACAGTCTGAAGTAACTGTATAAAAAGGTATTTATTAACCTTAGACAACAAAAGGAATGCTGGTAAGCATTTTCATCCATAGAAATACTGGAATTTATCAAAACCAAAGTGCTTGCCATAACAGCTCATATAAATAGCTAACACTAAAACTTAATTACCGATGAAACATGAATTACACTAAACAAATCAATTTAAAAAGACAGATACTTAAAAACACATGCATTGTCAACTAATAAAAGATTGTAGATAGAAATCTTTTAAGCAATAGTAATTTATAAAATTAAAGCTCTGTCCTTTAAAATCGAAATCAATGATAGGTGTTCATTCATGCCCAAGGGACTGTTTGCATTCAATCTTAGTTGCCATCTAAGCTCACTTTTACAAATATTAGACCAGTCCCCATCGCTAACATACTTAGCAATAATTTCTAAAATGCCAAACTTAAAACTAGCATGTTCAATACATAACCGTGTGTGCTTGTATAGGGCATTGTTCATATTTTTAGTATCTATAGCGTAAAGGTGTTCATAAATACGTTTGCGAAGTGTCCTCTTAGTTTTGCCAATGTAAAACCCGTTACACCCAAAACAAACGCTGACAAACTAATCCTTTACTAGCACAGTTGCCCCCTACAAGCCCTACCTTTTGTTGAGGTTCACCAACAAAAATGTGTATCTCATTCATAACATAGGGACAACAGTTGCAGGCTCCACATCACATCTTCCCCTTGCCTTTTTTTGGTGAAAAGGCGAATAATATTTGTAAAATTGAGCTTAGATGGCAACTAAGATTGAATGCCAACAGTCTCCCAGGCATGAATGAACACCTATCATTGATTCCAATTTTAAAGGACAGAGCTTTAATTTTATAAATTACTATTGTTTAAAAATATTTTATTAGTTGACAACATGTAACATTTTAAGTATCTGTCTTTTTAAATTGATTTGTTTAGTGTAATTCATGTTTCATCGGTAATTAAGTTTTAGTGTTAGCTATTTATATGAGCTGTTATGGCAAGCACTTTGGTTTTGATAAATTCCAGTATTTCTATGGATGTAAATGCTTACCAATATTCCTTTTGTTGTCTAAGGTTAATAAATACCTTTTTATACAGTTACTTCAGACTGTTTTACTGCTTTGGCTTGGCATCTGTTGTATCACAAGGTGGTTTTGCAATTCCTTATCCAGATCACCCAGAAATACAACAGAACAGCTTGATGCAGAAAATTTTGACTTTGATGTCATGGACGTGCATAATTTTTTGACCACAAGACTTGATGAGCCGAGAGATCATACAAAGACTGATTCTATTTTGCAAAACTTCAACCACTATATCTAGGTAGGATGGCCATCAAAGCAATCCAGTGTCCCACCTGAAGTACAACCTTATTTTCCTTACAGGGATGACTTGTTAATGGAAGATGACATTATTTTCAAAGGTCCTAAAATTGTTCCTGCTTCCTTACAACATGAATATATCCAGATTTTGAATTGTGGTCATCCAGGGTCTGAATCTACTAAAAGAAGGGCCAGAGGACTGGTGTTTTGGCCTTCTCTAGCAAAAGACACTGACAAAGTGCATTCATCTTGTTCAGTATGTAAAAGTACTAAATCACATCTGCAAAAAAGAGCCACTTCAGGTTCCTGAACTTTCTTGGTCAACAGTTGGCACTGAAATATTCAAGTGGCACAATCAGCATTACTTAGTGTTGGTCATTTCTTATTCAGACTGGTTTGAGATTTATTTTTTACCCAACCTAACATCTAATATTTAATTACTAAGCTGAAATGTCATTTCTCAATACATGGAAGTCCGCATAAGCTGATATCTGACAATGGTACGCAATTTACCAGTCAATTGTTTCATAGATTTTCAAGACAATGGGTCTTTGTACAGGTTACTAGTAGTCCAGAACATACACAGTCAAATGGTCTAGCTGAATGTGCAGTGCAGAGTGCAAAGCAATTACTCGAGACAATACCAATCTCTTTTTGAATTTACTCAGTCTTAGAAACATACTCCGTGATGATATACTTGGCTCACCTGCTCAAAGACTTCTGTCTAGGCAAACCAGAACAACACTGCCTATCAGTTCTAGTTTGTTGAGGCCTAAAGTTAATAACAACTAAACCACCAAAGCCCAACTACTCAGAAAACATTATTTTCAGAAGTCCACTTATGATAAGATGAGCAGATTTCTTCGTTCAATGAAAAAAGAAGAAACAGTGAAAGGTTTCGACCGGATTGGTCAAGGGACAGGTATATGTGCCGAGCTGAGATCTAGGTTGTGAAAGCTGAGGGTGTGGAGTACAGGAGAAACTGTAGATATCATCTTCCTGTATCAGAACCAGTATCACAGCATTGTTCCTCTGATATAGACTCTAAATCTCAGAGCAACCCAGATGATGCTCCTGTTGCAGAACATGTCTTGACTCCAGTTCCCATTCCTGATTATGTTCCTGATATTCCTAATACTGAACATTCAGCAGAGACCGTTCCAGTTGCTAACCCTGATTCCAGATTTTATATCACATGTTACGGTCGTATCTCTAAACTGAGTCTGAAATACACAGCAATTTGGACGTGATTGTCTATATGTAGTTAGTTTTGTATAATTGCATGTCAGAAATTATCTGGCATTTATTGTTTGCCAGTCGATGACATAAATGATGCATAACTTATTTTCTCAAAGAGGGAGAATGTAGAATATATGTGTGTGTGTGTGTGTGTGTGTGTGTGTGTGTGTGTGTGTGTGTGTGTGTGTGTGTGTGTGTGTGTGTGTGTGTGTGTGTGTGGTACCTTTAAGAAGCATTTCTAAGGACTGAACGTGCATATAAATACCAGGCACACGTTAGCTTCAGTGCCACTTTGAGAGTGCAGCCAGACAGGGAACATGAATGAGAGAGAGAGACAGTCAGTCTGTTTATAAGTTTATCTAAGTTAGAGTTACTTACCTCATTTCCTGATGTGTTTGTAAATACTAAAGCTGCTTGAACAGAACCCATGTTGGTTCATCTATTCCATTCTGACAAGTGAGATGAAAGACACTCCCCATACAACAGGTTGCTTTAGGATTACCTACTTTGAAGGGATATTTTAGACCTATGCAGCTAAGGCTGATATGCACAACATAAACAAAAGGTTACAAATCTTAGTGAATAAGGAGAATGACGAAATGGGGAGTGTTTCAAGAAATAAGGGGAGAGTAGGATTTGGGCTGTAGTCCTTAAGGAGAAATATAGGAACCATGCAGAAAGTTATAGACATAAAGTACGAGAAAGGATTTTAAGAACCAAGCCAACCTGGAAATGGAAAAAGGATATTTTACCAGACACTGTTTTTAAAGTTACTGTTATTCATTTCTCACAAAAAAAAATTCTAACATAATAAAGGTTACGTTAATGAAGTAATACACTAACTTAATATGCACTCTAGTAGAAGATCTGATCTAAAGAATCTGCAACACTCGAGTTTTGAAGGAATGTACATAGCTGAACCAGAAGTAAATACACATAAGTAAACACATACATGCATACATACATTCATAAATGCAGTAGTCCCTATGAACTAATAATGACATTTATGCTTGTCTAGTTTTTCAGTTGTTCTTGGCATTAAGTTTTTTTTTTTTTTTTTTTTAAGATTTTCCCAGTTCATCTGGACTTGCTTTCTCCTCAGCATTTTAAAACTTTGCATACCAGTTATTGCTATACAAGCTCATGCTCATAGATACAAACACACATACACATACTCTCACACACACACACACACACACACACACACACACACACACACACACACACACACACACACACACACACACACACACACACACTCTACTATTATTATATGATTTGTATGCATTTTATGCTAAAACAGTCTAGGTAATCTTTCCTAATGTGTGTATCCACATGTAAGTGTACGATCGTCACACAGATTATGATTATTATGTGATCAGATTTCAGCAATGCAGAAATGCTGAACTTTACTGAGCCTTGGGTATTTATTGCACATGCTACACCCAGTGTCAGTTCATTATTTTGAAATTACATAACTTGCAACATTATATTTCAAGTTTCAGTCTATTAGCTTTAAGGATAAATTTAAAAATGGATGCAGGGTACTTGTGTATGTTCTGCAATAAAAAAAAATAAAATCATAATGTTTTGGTGTTTCCCCACATTCCCTAGAAAATCGCATTGCATTTCACTGTGTCTACATAATATATCTTATTAAATGCTGTTAGCCTGTGGCAGGTAGATATAAGCTATACAGAAGAAAAATATGTGCTTAAATTCTATACCAGTACTAAATGTCAGATAATGATGTGGTAATAATCAGATTTCAAAGTAAAAGGAATGCTTAGTGGTCATATGTAGAAAAAATGTATTGCAATTGTAAACTTTTCTGTAAGTAATACATTAGTTGTAACAACCTCTCCCTCTGTAGCAGTATACATAATTATTAAAAAATAATCATTTAATCTCCTGTGGTTAAAGGTTGCCTCTGAACTTTTTGAAAATCTTTTCATTATAATTACCTGTTTCAGTCATCAGTAATTATTTACAAAAAAAAAAAAACAATCTCAAGTAAAATCGTTTTCCCAAATCATTTCCAGTAGTTTGCACTACCGCAGCTGTCAAAGTCAAACTACAACACACCAGATAGTGTTGTTAGCAGATGTGCAGTTGTGATCAGATGATCAGTTTACACTGGCATTGTGGACTTTGTGTCATTGTGTGCTACTTGACAAGGTTGCTAAAAGAATCGACCAAGAAGGTAATCATCAGAATGTGCAGTTATTTGACCAGTATGACGTAACGGTGGCTAAAGTTAGGTAAAAACAACCGAAATTAAAGTTTTTTTTTTCTTTCATTTAGTTATTTTTGTTGTCACAACTGTTGGCGGGCCTTATATTCCTGTTATATTTTATCCACTACATGGAACAAAGAAAGCGAGCTCTAGCATCTGTAAAACAGAGAAAAATAGTTTGTTGATCATGGCAAACTAGCAAGTGAATAGCTGCTTCAGTGTTTGAACTAGACTCATTTCATCTGGGAGAAATAACACAACAATGCAAAATGAGACATGACACATGCCACCAGCTATGAGAAATTCAGGTCGTAAAATGTGTTGATTATCCTAACACTGACTGTATTATTGCTTAAGCAAAAGCCCACTGAAATCTCTTGTTCTAGACTAAAATTAGCATTTAAAACATCCATATTAGAATATAAAATTTAATTAATATGGTCAGACATTTTCATGATAAGAAAATTAATTACGAGTCTGATAAGTAAAGCTGGGCATTTACAGCAATTTAAAATATTTAAATATGGTTGCTGTGGAACTGGTCAAATCAGCTCTCAGAAAGTGTGGACTCATGGAATTATTGGTAAAGCCTTTATGATTTCTGATGAAGATAAGGAATATGTTACAGCTTACTGGCAGACATGCAAACAACAGTGCTGTAATGCTATTTAGAAATACCAAACATATACACGTTCCCTATTATACTAGCTTATATTTATGGTCAGTATTGTGTGACTTGTACCCACAGATGACAGCAGATTCCACAAAGTGAGGGAAATCAATTCACACAGTATCTGCACTGTGCAGTTTCTGTCATCAACATATCTGTCACTAAAGTAGAACTATAAAAAAATCATAGATGGCTGTAGGGTGGAGAGCTTACCTTTAAAACCTCCTTGTGCAAATCATGCTAGTGATGTATTTCTTTGTTTCTTGAGAAAATGAGAAGTCGTACGCTCATGTTCTAAGCAGTTAATTGCTATCACTCACAGTTTCTGATGATTATGCCTTTCCTATTGTCTGCCTTATTTGACGGCGATGGTTCAGAATAGTCAAAGTCAAAGTAAACTTTATTGTCATTTAGAACTACACATGTGTAGCCTAAACGAAATTTTGTGCATCCGCTCACTTCTTCAGATTACAAAGGAAAGTGAAATAACACTTACAAGTAAAGGAATAAACATAACTAGCAAATACAATACTACTTCCAATACATGCAAGAAAGAGCAGACATTTACCAACACTCATATATGAAAAGAATATCCTCCCTGAGTTAAATTAACTACCCTATTTAAAGTAAAACAAAACAACTTTTGAAATGCCTAAGTTATTTGTCTAATATTGCAGTTGAGTGAGTTAAATAATACTGACTATGGATATAATAAATAAATATTACACTTACTTGGAATATATGCAAGTATATATTGCACAGATACATAGAAAATTGACTTATGTGTCCAGACCCCCTGGGACAAGTGCCAGAGTTCAGAAGTCTACTCACTGTAGGGTAGAAATTGTTACTGAATCCTGCAGTCCTGCAGCAGATGGTGCGATATCTCCTGCCCGATGCCAGATGCTTAAAACACAGGATGTGTGTTGTCCTGTATTATTTTGGTAGCCTTTCAGATGCTTCTTGCAGAAAAAAGATGTTGTATCGATGGAAGACTGGAACCTGTTAACTTCTCTGTAATCCTCACCACTCTTTGTAGCGTCTTCCTTTCTGTAACTGTGCAGCTTCCAAACCACACTGTGAAGTTACAGGTGAGGATGCTCTATACACTGTGAAGCTGCAGATGACGATGCTCTCTATTGCACCTCTATAGAAGGTGCAGAGAATATGAGGAGGAAGCTTAGCTTTTTTCAGCCTTCTTAAAAAGTGGAGGCATTGGTGTGCTTTCTTGACCAGTTAGTGGGTGTTTCCTGACCACAAGAGATCCTCTATGTGTACACCTAGGAATTTTGTATGTAGAATATTTCACATTGTAAAAACTGTCAGACTAAACTCGCAAAGTAGAGTGATATATTTCAGAAACAAATATTTTTTTATTTTGGTGGCATTGCATGTATACCAGAGTTGTAGCAACATGTAAACCAACAAGATGACCTAATATTTCTGCTCTAATCAAAATTATGCAGGAAGGTGTCAGTGTGTATGTGTGATTTTTTACAATCCATGTTACCATATACAATAAAAAAGGAGTAAACAATTGCACCCCGTGTGTCACATTTATATTCCGATTAGCCTCAATTCCACAACATTTAAGGTTTTGACTGAAATCATGGATTACTGACATTTGAAATTTGCCTCAGTGGCTCTTTACATTTCAAACAGTGAAGACATTTGCAGCTTTACCTAGCTTGTATGCCATAAGACAATTAAGATATCATGATGTATGCTAGGGAATACAGGCTTACTCAAACCTTTACTAGCTCAAACATCATAGAAACTACAGCTGTACAGGGGTGGGACTGTCCAGTAGCATTGATGGACTTGGGTCAGATTAGTAAACCAGATGCCTGAGGTGCCATCCGTGGAGGAAGAGGAATGAAGTAATGGAGCCTAGTGACTACTTCTGGGGTATGGTCAGGGGCATGTGTACCCTGAAGTGCAATCCACTTACAATTCCCAGTGGAAACTGAAGATGAATGAAAGCGTTTGCCAACAAGAGAAGTGAGTCTGTAGGGTACCATCACTTGTAGAAGCAGCTGCAAGCCCTTGTATTACCACACTGCATGCCCAGCTGTTGTGAGGTTGTGGAAACGCACAAGGAAACAGCAGAGCTTAGAGGAGAAAACCTCCAGTGGCTGCCTGGATGACAGCCATGCTGCAGCCATGGTCTTGTTCCATAAAGGGGAATAGCTGAGCAACAGTGACCATAACAGAAGCTTGATGGGCATCAGGCACAGATAAATCATTAAAAAAAATGTTTCTGTGCAGAGGAGTTCATTCAGCAAATTATTTTTTAAGCAACTGATCTAACTCACTGAAAAGATGTTTTTGTATTCTCTTTAAAGGTTCCCACAGAATGAGTAATTCAGCTACCTAGTTTGTCTGAATGGAGGAAACAGCTTGAAAGGAAATAAATGGAAATAAAATGTCATATTGCGAAGACTTATTCTACAGTGTGAAATAAATATTAGCTAAATTTAGAACTATGTCAATTTGGCAGTCTCCTTCAGAATGTATTGTCAAGGTGACCATTTTGGTGCAGGACCTAAACTGGGGCACTTAAGCTGCAACCTGTTTATAGAAAAAAAGGGTCTTTCATGCTAAGTAAAGACTGGCATGCTTCCAAAACGTAAATGCGATCATCAAGAATAAAAGGACATCATCTTCATCCCTATAATCATCTCCTTAGTCCTGCATCTCAGCATTCTGCTTGATGCCAAGATTGGTACCAGCACATATGACAAGATTAGTCAAAAAATTTTAATAAACTCAAGTTTTAAACAGTGAAACTGTGCAGTTGTGGTGATAAGACAGTTTTGACTTGCCAGAAGGCTGTGCAGTCTCTCAGGTACTTTATTTGTAACTGTGAAGGAGTTGGGATACAGGACAGAGACTGTCCCCTCATGCAAAATAAAATTCGACATTGTGTGCCGTTATCCTTATTTTGCTTGTGTGTTTTCCCACTCATGGAATCATAGTTAATCCACATTCTGTTGATCTTTTATACCGCTCTCTCACTACACAAAATGGTTAAGCGTGAATATAAAATTTAGACATGTTTCCCCTCCATTCACCCTAGGGGAAATTCTAATATACAAAATGCCTCCAAATTCAGCACAAAGTGTACTGCCTTTGTGTTATTTAACTCATTCACTCCAGTGGAGCTCAGGAAGTTTGCATTGTAACTTCCAATTGTCGGAGCCTAAGCCTTTTGGCAGAATCAAATCAAACAAATGTTCATATCTCAGGAACCATAGGGGTTAGGAAAGAAGCATAAATGGCAAACTCTTCAGCACAAATTATTTTATAGTGGTATGATTCTTTAGTTTCTAGGTCTTAAACTGAATTTTATAAGTCACAGTAAACAAAGTATTACATTTGTAATATTTTGTAAACAACTTACAATATCTCAGCAACCACTCAAGTTACACACATACTACCAGCAGCGTTTTATTCATCTAACTGAGTGCTTTTATATGAGGCTAAGGAGTTATGTGCTATTTGGTTGTTGAGATATTTAGAAAAATGTGAAAATGTTATCTCTATAAATTAATATCATAAAACCAACAGTTAATATCTATTTACCTGCACTAGACAGATGTCAAATATTAATGCAGTTGAGCTTGCCATTGTGTAAGCTTAAGATGAAATCTTTTAAAACCTTGTACATAGCATGGTTTTGGAATTATTAATGTAAATATGAACAAGTAATATTTGATGTCTAGATGCGTCAGTAGGAGTTAACTGCAGATGCACCTGGAGGCATCCTTGGATGTAATGAAGCATTCACATGCCTACCAAATATGCAAACAGTGACATCACTCCAATCTTAAAATCAGTCAACAGACTGGACTTACCCAGAAAGATCAGTGATCAATTCCAAATGTAAATGAAGTGAAACCGCAGAAAATCACTCATACATAGCTACAGAGTTCCCCTGTCACACTTCTAACTACTGCTCTTGGCCTCTTATCTGGCCTCTTAGTTTTCTAAGCACCTCATCAATCTGATTCCTTCATCCTGCTACCTTCCACTAAGGCATTGCATCAAAAGCCTTAATGAAGTCTGCATACACTGCATCCATTAGACTTCCCAATTACTTTTATAACTGTGCCACTTGTTAGTAATACATAATGTTACTTTTTATTAAAATGAAATAAGTTTACATTTAATAACACTTTGTTAAAAAAAGTATCAACACAGAAATGTGTTAGATAAAAAAACAACATTGTTATAAAGGATGCTACAGCTATACTGCTACAGATCTCCATTCTTAACACATCTCAAAAGATCAACAGAGCAAGACAAATGTGGCTGCACATACATCTGAAAATCTCTTGGTTACTACTTTTTTATCCAACATGTCAGCTTTTCAAATATAAATACAATCCTTAATCATTCGGTGTATAACTTCACAGCCTTGGACAGTCCCAAACGTTAAGGTGACAGCTAAGCTTCTTACACATCGAAAATCCCCACATTGCAGATCCTGGAAGAGAGCAATGACTAACCACTCTGCTACAACAATGGGCACGTGCCAGAAGCCTAGCACTCGCATGGGAAATGTAGTTGTTGTGCTAAGGCAGCCACCATCTTTCCACAACTCCTGTTCCAATTTTTTTTACACATGGGGTTAGGGTCTAAACCATGACATTTCTGCATCCCAAAGACATTGTTTGGGATTCTGGAATAGAGACTTCCAAACTGGGACTGTCCCGGAAAAACTGGGATGGTTGGTCACCTTGTGTATTGTGGTTGACTATTGTGGCCTGTCTTCATTGGAAACACTTCCTGGTTACATCTTTAAACAAAGGATCCTAGATACTGAGTATTTACATGCCAGATATGTGAATCTATGTGAAATAACAGCTGTTTTTTTCTGTTTTAACTGCTAACAAAGTATTTTTTCCTTAGCTAAATCAGCTTTGTTGGAACTAGCCAAATACCCCCAAACAGTACATGCAAAGCTACAATGAAACTGTGGCTTGTACTTTGCAGGCCAGGGTGTCTAGTTTAAGTTGGTTTACTACAGATGTTCTTATTGATTGGATTACAGATGTCCTTATTGATTAGATTACAGATGTACTTATTGATTGGATTACAGTTGTCCTTATTGATTGGATTACGGAGGTACTTGGATTACAGATGTCCTTATTGATTGGATTACAGATGTACTTATTGATTGGATTACAGATGTCCTTATTGATTGGATTACAGATGTATTTATTGACTGGATTACAGATGTACTTATTGATTGGATTACAGATGTACTTTGATTAGATTGCTCTTGGTTCTTTAATTCTATTTATCACTGTGTGTTTTATTTATTGTTGGCTATTGTGGCTTCTCTGTAATGCATTGGAAGCACTTCCTGGTTACAAGAATCTTGCTACGGAGTATTTCTACACCACTTAATTGAATCTCTGTCTTGTAACAGTTAATTTTTCTGTTGTTTTAACTGTAAACAAATTACTTTTCCAGCTTTGTTGAAACGAGCCAAATTGACCTCAGCAGTAAATAGGTGTTTGCCTGGTCTCTCTGAGTTAGAAAGTGGTCCAGAAGAGCTCAGAGTATTGTGGTTTATTGGCCAGAGGGCACAGGCATTACATTTCAGATTTTTTGTTTGCTATAAATTAGGTGCATTTCTGCACCTCTGAGCTCACTTGTACAGAGCTCAGTAGAGCTTGGCATCCTCACCAGAGATTGAAAAGTGTTTCCAGGGATCTCCAGTGACATCTAGGCAAAGATAAGCTACTGAAATTCTTTTAATTCACTTGCTCTTCATTATCTAAGTGTTTACTGCTATATTTATGGCATTTTGAAGCATTTAATTTGCATTTTGTAGGAAAATTGACTCCTTTCTTAGTGCTGATTTTTGAACTGTTTGGTCTTGAAATCGCCATGTAGAAAGGTGATCTAGCTAGGGAATTAGTTGTTTTGCTACTTGCATTACACTTGACAGTTCTTTTTCCTGTGTTTTTAACAAAATGTCCATGATCATCCATCCTGTGGGAGAAGGTGTTTGCTTGGTTTCTCTGAGTTGGGAAATACTCTAGAAGAGCTCAAAGTGTAGTAGTTTGTTGGGAAGATGGCACAGAAGTTAGATTTTAGCTTTTTTTCTGTTTGCTACAAATTTGGCACATTTGCTCAGAGCTGTTCATGGCAGAGTGGAGGTTGGCAGTTGCCTGTTCAGATGCAAATGCTTAGACAGTAAAATCTACTTATACATCTAGTATTAGGATTGTATCTTCTAACTTAGGGAGGTATTATAAGGAGTTAAGCTTAGAGCAACTAGCTTATGCATTGAACAGCAATAACACTATATCTTAGCACTCTACATCTAGCCCTAACCCTAGAAAACACAGCACTATATCTTAGCGCACTTTACATCTAGCCCTAACCCTAGAAAACACAGAACTATATCTTAGCACTCTACATCTAGCCCTAACCCTATAAAATGCAACACTATATCTTAGCACTCTCTAGATCTAGCCCTAACCCTAGAAAATGCAACACTATCTCTTAGTACTCTCTACATCTAGCCCTAACCCTAGAAAATGCAGCACTATATCTTAGCACTCTCTTCATCTAGTCCTAACCCTAGAAAATACAACACTATATCTTAGCACTCTCTTCATCTAGCCCTAACCCTAGAAAACGCAGCACTATATCTTAGCACTCTCTACATCTAGCCCTAACCCTAGAAAACGCAGCACTATATCTTAGCACTCTCTTCATCTAGCCCTAACCCTAGAAAATGCAGCACTATATCTTAGCACTCTCTTCATCTCCCCTAACCCTAGAAAATAGAACACTATATCTTAGTACTCTCTACATCTAGCCCTAACCCTAGAAAATGCAGCACTATATCTTAGCACTCTCTACATTTAGCCCTAACCCTAGAAAATGCAACACTATATCTTAGCACTCTCTACATCTAGCCCTAACCCTAGAAAACACAGCACTATATCTTAGCACTCTCTACATCTAGCCCTAACCCTAGAAAATGCAGCACTATATCTTAGCACTCTCTTCATCTAGCCTAACCCTAGACAATGCAGCACTATATCTTAGCACTCTCTTCATCTCCCCTAACCCTAGAAAATGCAGCACTATATCTTAGCACTCTCTGCATCCAGCCTTAACCCTAGAAAACACAACACTATATCTTAGCACTCTCTATATCTAGCCCTAACCCTAGAAAACTCAACACTATATCTTAGCACTCGCTATATCTAGCCCTAACTCTAAAAAACACAGCACTATATCTTAGCACTCTCTACACCTAGCCCTAACCCTAGAAAACACAACAGCAAACCTGGGTAAAATATAGATTTTAAACCACAACAGCCCTCCCTAATACAGGCCCAGACACCTTGGATAAGCAATTTCCAAATACTGCAGTGGCCAACTTGGTAAATATGGGCATCTTTAGACAATGTAGGAATTGTATCATGTTCATAGACAACCACTTACTGATTAAAGGAGCAAATACAGTATGCGGCAGATATAAATACACAATTTCCTTGGAGGAAAAAGTCTTGCTTACAAACAAGGTTGTTAAGGACACACACACACACACACACACACACACACACACACACACACACACACACACACACACACACACACACACACACACACTACATCCTTCACACAAACTGTTCACCACATACATGGACCATCTTATGTTGAGACACTAAAAACAACTTTGCCAAAACTCAAAGACCTGCTAAGCCTACAAATGGTGATGCCTATCCTCAGCAATCTGTAAAACACATACCAAAAGTAATACCAAACATCATACATTATCCTACACCCAAAGGACCCCTAAGAATGAAGCCCATAAAGCTAAGTTTATAGACAGTTTTTGGTCAATGGATTGCAATGACCAACTGGGAACATAGTTGTGCAGAATGTTTTTTAGTACTGGACATGCAGATGGCTGCTGGATAACTTTATTGGTGGTAAGAAGCTATGTATATGTTAGCTGGTGTGACAGTTCAAACCAGTCTAGGCTTTTGAATACTACACAGTGGTGAGTTCTGAAAGGGCTATGTGCTGCAAATGTAGCAACTCTGTTATAGCATTGTTCAAGTTTTCATTTTTGTGAAGCCTGGAGATTAGTAAGGATGGGGGCAATGTAAACAGGGGTGGGGATGAGATAAGTAGTGACAAGTGTAGTTTTAGTTGCATCAGTGAGAAAGTTTTTGGCTCTGTAAAGCATTCCTAGTTTTGATGAGTTTTTCTTATGCAATTTTGTATATGCAGGTTGAATATAAGATTATCTAATCCACTATCATCCCTAATAGTTTGCTATGAGAAGTGACTTCAATGGTTGTATTATCAAGCATGGGGACTTTAAATTTAGTTTTTTCACGAGAGAGGGGTTTGGGGAACAAAATAGTAGTTTGGTCTTTTTTTGGGTTGAGCATGAGTTATGAGTTACAAAGCCATGCTTCGGTGGCTGTTAAAGCTTCCCAAGTATGTTTTTGGAGGTGTGCCTTGTTGTCAGATGTGCAAATGACAGCAGAACCATCTGTGTATTGCATCAGGGTGGTTTGTTGTGTGAAAGTATACAGGGTGTTGGTGAAAATGTTAAAGATCAAGGGATCAAGGATAGATCCTTGTGGTACACTGGTGATGACTGGGAGGTAAGGAGAATGCATAAGAGTTCCAATTTATTGACTGACACCTATTGGACATGTAACTTTTGAACCACAGAAGGGTGGGCTGAGAGTGCCAATTTACTGACTGATACCTATTGGACGGGTAACTTTTGAGCCACAAAAGGATGGGCTGAGAGTGACAATTTACTGACTGATTCCTATTGGACAGGTAGCATTTGAACCACAGAAGGGTGGGCTGAGAGTGCCAATTTACTGACCAACACCTATTGGAGAGGTACCTTCTGAACCACAGAAGGGTGGGCTGAGAGTGCCAATTTACTGACCAACACCTATTGGGGAGGTACCTTTTGAACCACAGAAGGGTGGGCTGAGAGTGCCAATTTACTGACCGACACCTATTGGACAGGTACCTTTTGAACCACAGAAGGGTGGGCTAAGAGTGCCAATTCACTGACCGACACCTATTGGACAGGTAAATTTTGAACCACGGAAGGGTGGGCTGAGAGTGCCAATTTACTGACAGATACCTATTGGACAGGTACCTTTTGAACCAAAGAAGGGTGGGCTGAGAGTGCCAGTTTACTGACTGATACCTATTGAACAGGTAGCTTTTGAACCACAGAAGGGTGGGCTGAGAGTGCCAATTTACTGACCAACACCTATTGGACAGGTAGCTTTTGAACCACAGAAGGGTGGGCTGAGAATACCAATTTACTGATACCTATTGGGCAGGTAGCTTTTGAACAACAGAAGGGTGGGCTGAGTGTGCCAATTTACTGACTGATACCTATTGGACAGGTCACTTTTGACCCACAGAAGGGTGGGATAAGAGTTCCAATTTACTAACTGATATATATTGGACTGGTAGCTTTTGAACCACAGAAAGGTGGGCTGAGAGTGCCAATTTACTGACTGATACCTATTGGACAGATAGCTTTGGAACCAGAGAATGGTGGGCTGAGAGTGCCAATTTACTGACTGATACCTATTGGACGGGTAGCTTTTGAATCACAGAAGGGTGGGCTAAGAGTTGCAATTTACTGACTGATATATATATTGGACAAGTAGCTTTTGAACCACAGAAGGGTGGGCTGAGAGTACCAATTTACTGATACCTATTTAACAGGTACCTTTTGAATCACAGAAGGGTGGGCTGAGAGTGCCAGTTTATTGACTGATAACTATTGGACAAGTACTTTTGAACCACAGAAGGATGGGCTGAGAGTGCCAATTTACTGACTGATACCTATTGGACAGGTACTTTTGAACCACAGAAGGGTGGGCTGAGAGTACTAATTTACTGATATCTATTGGACAGGTAGCTTTTGATCCACAGAAGGATGGGCTGAGAGTACCAATTTACTGATACCTATTGGACAGGTACTTTTGAACCACAGAAGGGTGGGCTGAGAGTGCCAGTTTATTGACTGATACCTATTGGACAAGTACTTTTGAACCACAGAAGGATGGGCTGAGAGTGCCAATTTACTGACTGATACCTATTGGACAGGTACTTTTGAACCACAGAAGGGTGGGCTGAGAGTGCCAATTTACTGACTGATACCTATTGGATGGGTAGCTTTTGAACCACAGAAGGGTGGGCTGAGAGTGCCAATTTACTGACTGATACCTATTAGACAGGTACTTTTGAACCACAGAAGGGTAGGCTGAGACAAACCTAGTAAAGACAATTGAAGTAGGAGTTTGCTGTGACAAACTGTTGAAAGCTTTAGACAAGTCTAGAAATAAGGAAAAAAGTAGTTTGACATTATCTCTAGCTTTACTGACAGTATCTATATAGGTTAGAAGGGCAGCGTTAGTACTACAGGAAGAACGGAAGCCATGTTGTCTACAAGACAGGAGTTCTTCCCACAGGAGATAGTCTAGCAATTGCTTTTGAATATATTTTTCAAGTATTTTGGCAAGGGGAGATGCAATTGCTATAGGTCTTAAGTTATTACTGTCTGCTGAATTTTCTCCTTTGTGCAGAGGATAATGTGTGAGTTTTTCCGGAGAGAACAAACTTGGGATTCCTGGATAGACCTATTTATAAGGATTGAGACAGGACAGGCAATGCTATTGGCTGTTATTTTAAGGTACTCACTTAGAAGGTCATCAGCTGAAGAAGATTGATTTAAGTATAAGAGTAGTTTTATACGGGATGTCGGCACAGTTTTGAAGGTGAAAGTGGAAATGGTGATATATAGCTGTTGGGCAGGGAAGAGGTTAGATGCTGGGGAGTCCTTTGTTAGAGAATTCTGCCAAATTAGAGTTGAATTGTATTATGGTTTTGAGTGGTGGGTTATTGGAAGAGGGATTGGGTTGAATTTTTGGGCAGGATGCAAGATTTCTTTAATGTCTGCCAGAATTTTTTTAGGGATGTGTTTACTATTATTCTGAAAGTTGTTATAATATAGTTTTTGTTTTCATCAATTTGCTTTCTAGTATGATTGCAAAGCATTCTGAAGTTAAGATATTATGTTTTATAAATTTTTACCATTCTTTTCATGATTGTTCTCTATCCTGCATTAACATTCTCCTTTTGGATAGCTAAACTGCATTGCCTGTTTTTAGTCTCTTCCCTCTAGGAGGTGCAAGGCTATTTAGGATATTCAGGAAAGCTGTCTTGAATTCCTTTAGAGCATCATCCAAGGGGAGGATTTTTAGGACATTTCAGTTAATATATGATAGAATAGTAATGAACATTCCTGGGTTACATTTGGAAAGGCTGCATATTGCTTTATAAACATGCAGTTTAAGTAGATGTCTGGTTGTACTGATTGGGAGATGATCGCTGAGACAGTCAGACATTGCACCTGATGTGGTGTAGTTGCTAGGTTCTGATACTAAGATGCAGTCTAAAAAGGAATTTGATGCCTTGCTATAATGTGTGGGGCAATTAAATACTTGTGTGAAACCATATATATTCATACTAGAGGGAGTCTTCAGAAAGACTTCCTAGTCAAAATCTGTCTCTGTTCTTGCTCAACACCAGGACAAACGATATCCCTAAATATGAACAAGTATCCATTCATACCTTACATCTCCTTTCTCTACCTTCTTCACTCACTTCCTTACTTGAATCAATTTCTCTGCACTGGCTTTCTCTCTAAATACCCCACAAGCTTGCTTTTCATCACTCTTCACATTGCAATTCCTGTTTGTATTATTGTATTATCTAACCGAACTTTCACTTCTCTAAATAGTAAATCTTTGTCATATAACTTGTCTCCATTCCTAACAAATATTTTCATATTATTTATAATTTGTATAATTATTTAAACTGTAGATGTTTTTATATTATTTATAGGGTTGTAAACTCATTGTTCTTAAATGTTTTGCAATACTATGGAGCTTTTCTACCCAGGCCTCTGCTGAAAATGGGCCCCTACCCAGTCAGTTTTTCCCATAATCAAATGTCTCTTTTGGATTTTTCCGGTTAGGGGTCGCCACAGCGGAACTCCAGGCCGCCAATGATTGGCAGTGGATTTTTACAGTGCCGAGTTGCCAGCCTGATGCCAAACCTTCAATGAAGGCACACCCATTCATGCATGTACCTACCTGCATGTCTTTAGATGTCACTTGACCACAGGGAGACATGCAGACTTCACACGGAAGGTGCTCCAGCCAAGAATCAAACAGGAGAACCTCTTGCTGTGAGGCAACAACGCTATCCTCTGCACCACCATGGAAGGCCTCCCATAATCAAATTTCAACAAACAAATAAATAAAGAGTATGGCATCCAGGTCCCATGAAAGTTATAGTATCACTTTATTTGCCCTTATCAAACCCATCATCAAGTACAATGGCCCCTTCTGCATGTACCTGACCAGGCCTATGCAGCAGTTGGAGCACCTAGAAATATTCCTGACCACAGAATCCAGGGCATTAACACACTATCCTACTTAGTTCACCTTAAGGTCCTATCTCTACACTCAGTCTCCTGTAGGTTACTGACAGGTGATGTATGCCTGGCTCATAAGGCATCCATGGATCCAGTCCTGATGAATCTATTGCACATCTACAAAATGAACAGCACTAAAAACACTAGATCCAAGAACCTAAACGTTGCTTGTGGCATAAATAGAGCATGCGGAAGAGACCAATAAGTGTCCCAAAGGACCCCAATGCAATAGAATAATCTCCCCATACATGTGAAGCAGAGTCAATCCTTGACCCTATTCAAGTGTAACCTTGACTATTGGATGGAAAATAGCAAATTCAATGCTGGTCTATCCCCATGACAGTGATGGACTAAGGCCAACAGTAAACATTTCCTAACTAGCATACCCCCTCAAAAAAAAAACTTTAGTGTCCTTATATCCCTCCATATAGATGCCCAAGGCACATGGGAACATAACTCGGGTTGGGCTGCATGGTTAGACTTATAAGGTCCTGGTGGTCACTAGCCTATTACATACTGATGAACGTATGAACAAATGGTATAATGATGCTAATAATTCAGAGCGATGTAAGAACAGTGGCACTGTACAGATGAAAAAAGAAACCCCTGATGTTCATGTTATTCCTATTCTTACTGTAGTAACCATATGAGTAATATGGGGTGATAGAATAACACACATCTACAAACCAGCATGCAGACCCCCCCCCACAGACACACACAAGTGTATATATAAACAGAGAGAGAGAGAGCACCTTGAAAGTATGAAGTCAAGGAATTATGTATATATATTTAGTTATTTATAGGTATGTCTGACATATTTGTCTAGCATATAATTTAGAAAGTGGTATGGCAATTACTGCACAAAAGGCCGTAAGCTGTTAATGACCTACTTCCTGTTGCCCAGTGTTTAATTTTCTCAGCTTCCATTTGTCTGCTGTGTGACTGAGTAAGTCACTGGACCAGATGGTGCCCGTAGGCTTCTTCTGAAAATATGGTCATATGGATCAGTGCTCTACCTAACAAATAAACAACAAACAAATAAAGCATGTATACAATGCAATTGAAGGAGAATTTTAATAAATGCAGTTTGCCATTTTAGCTTGGGCTGGGCTACTTGCATATCTGCATGTTCATAATTCTGCGTATTACATTATATTGATGGTGCTGTAGAAAAGAAACAAGATTTACCATTAGAGAGAGTAAATGCAATTAGATGGCATGCTTCTGCAGTTACCTTCAATAACAAAAAGAAAAAAAGCATAATTTGTTACTGAAAGTAATATAAGCAATAAAGTAAACAGGATAGATAAAGATGCTGTTTGCACAGCCAGCATGCTCCACAGAAGAAAACATCTTTCAGACTGCAAATCTGTGCAATGTATTGCTGAGTCTGCTGTCTCTTTGTACTATTATAACTTCATAGGTTCATAGGAGATTACTAAGCTAATGACTTAAGGACCCTTAAAAACCTAGTCGATATAATCGGGTTCCTATTGTATTATCGACAGCTTAGGTTGTCGAATGTTTAAACATCGACACCTAAGCATCGAAAGCTTACAATAGGGAACAGCCACATGATCAAATTTTTTCCTCGGGGAAAGAATTTGCATGGCTGTTATTGGGGATTTGCCCTTTCCCCAATGTAGAGTGATCTCGGAGTTGGTATATTTAGTTAAAGGGGTGTGGGGGGCACAGCCCCACACTTTTTTTGGGTGTGTTTGTTTATTTTGCTTATGGACGGCCACGCAAATTCTTTCCCAAGGAAAGAATTTGATCATGTGGCTGTTCGCTATTGTAAGCTTTTGACGCTTAGGTGTCAATGTTTTAGGATTCGACAACCTAAGCTGTCGATGTTATGATATAGATGCATATAACCGGATTTTACCTGATATATGGCCCCTAGGGGCAAGAGGATGTCATGGATTTGTGCCCATGCATTGAGTATCTTACAGATTGCCCCTGTCCATAAGGGACATAGGCACGGTCTCCAGCTAACTCTTTTATAGGAGTTGCATTCAGTCTTCAGTATGGTCACAAACAAAAAATAGCCACAAAACATCCCATTTTAAGTGACCCTCAACTATGCCTACAAAAAGAATGTTTTTGACAAAGCACCATGAGACTTTGAGATTGTTAGTTTTAATGCTACTGATCTGATTGTTAGTTTTAATGCTACTGATCTGATTGTTAGTTTTAATGCTACTAATCTGCTTGTTAGTTTTAATGCTACTGATCTGCTTGTTAGTTTTAATGCTACTGATCTGATTGTTAGTTTTAATGCTAGAGATCTGCTTGTTAGTTTTAATGCTACTGATCTGATTGTTAGTTTTAATGCTACTGATCTGATTGTTAGTTTTAATGCTATTGATCTGATAGTTAGTTTTAATGCTACAGATCTGATTGTTAGTTTTAATGCTACTAATCTGCTTGTTAGTTTTAATGCTACTGATCTGCTTGTTAGTTTTAATGCTACTGATCTGCTTGTTAGTTTTAATGCTACTGATCTGATTGTTAGTTTTAATGCTACTGATCTGATTGTTAGTTTTAATGCTATTGATCTGATTGTTAGTTTAAATGCTACTGATCTGATTGTTAGTTTTAATGCTATTGATCTGATTGTTAGTTTTAATGTTCTTTATCTGATTGTTAGTTTTAATATTCTTGATCTGATTGTTAGTTTTAATGTTCTTGATCTGATTGTCAGTTTTAATGCTATTGATCTAATTGTTAGTTTTAATGCTATTGATCTGTAAGTTTTAATCGGTATATGTCCCTAAATCATGTTCACTATTTTTAACTACAGAAGTAGTAGCATTCTTATCCTTGTAACCACTAGTCACGACCAACATGCACTTATTTATTTAGTGAAGTTTTATTGACTAACTCATTCCTTCCAGGTGTGTAGTAATTTTTATCCTTAAACTGGTACTCAGTTTTTTCAGAATATCGTTTACTTTGGAAAGTTAAAAAAATATCTTATGGACTGCATTGTTTATGGACACATTGTTTTCTTATTTTATGAATTTATTTAATTTGTATTTGTGTGTGTGTGTGTGTGTGTGTGTGTGTGCACATGTCCCATGACCAGCAAGTATTATCCCCAAAGAGCCCATTCAGTCCCATCTCCCAGCACTGACAGACACCAGGAAAGAGAGAAGCCAAAGGCTGATGTTCATAGGTTCATACTAGGCTATCTGCCCTAGGGCATTTATAAGCCTAGCCCGAGTGTCTGTGGCTTTCGCCACCCCTTGGAATGAGAATACTATACCCATTTATGGTTTAGTTTACTGTGCCTCTATGTAGTAGTGACGCAGAGATGACCCCCGGGGTAAACCTACGATCTCCCATTCACTCGTCAAGATTTCTCTTGAAGAAAGTCAGTGAGGGGCTCTGCCTAACATGGACTGGGACTCTGTTCCACAGTGTAGGGAGCCTCTAGGTTATGAATCTGTCCCTCCAGCACGTCCTATTTATTTCTGTGTTGAGGTTCAAATCTCTCACTCTCGTGGCTCTGGTGGATTTGGATTTTCTGAGGTGGAGCATATCCATTAATTCCGGATTGGACATGACCTTGTACATCAGGCATAGATCGCCTCTGAGTAGGCGGTATACGACTGAATAGAGCTGGAGTTTCTTCAGCCGGGCAGCATGTGACATATGTTTGAGGCCCTTGATCCTCTTGGTGAGGTACTTTTGGGGTCTTTCTAACTGCTGCAGGTGTCGGGTAAGGTACATCCCAAATAGGGCATTGTACTCAATTATGGGCCTGATAAGGGAAAAGTATAGGGGCACAATGACCTCTCTTGATCTAGATGTGAATCCTTTCATGATAAGGTGGGTAATATAGAAGGTCTCCCTAACCACCTTGGCAACGTGAGTGTCAAATGAGAGGTTACTGTCAACTTGGGTCCCTAGGTCCCTGATTACTTCTTCCGTACTTAATGGATTACCACCTATGTGGTAATTTGTGGGTACTTTGTTTTTCCCAAAGGGTATGACTATACATTTTTTGGCGTTCAGTTTAAGACCATGGCTCTGGCACCAGTTATCCGTTTCTATGAGGCCTTTCTGAAGGATGCTTGTGTCCGCTGGAGTATCAATTATGGCGCCCAGTTTGCAGTCATCTGAGAACTTTGTTAGCCACAATCCTCCTATGTTTGCTTGCACCTCGGAAAAATAAATGCCGAACAAGAGGGGTCCCAGGACCAAGCCCTGTGGGACACCACTTGTGACTGGCTTAGAGTCTGACATGGCTCCAGCAATTCTGATCTTGTGGGTTCTGTCCTTGAGCCAGTTTGCAACCCATCTTATGACATATGGGTTTACATTTAAGCTGGTGAGCTTGTCTATGATGCCAGAGTGGGATATTGTGTCGAAGGCTTTTGCAAGATCAAGGTAGGCTGTGTGAACTGCCTTACCCTCATCAATGGCCTTAGTGACTGTTTCAAAAAAGTCGACCAGGTTCAAAAGGCAGGATCTGCCCTTGACAAAGCCGAATTGGGTAGGATCCAGTGTCTGTAGGTCCTCAATGTCTTTGTTTATGAGTTCCATAATGATCCTGTCCATAGCTTTGCAGACCAGGCTCGTCAAGCTTATGGGGCGGTAATTTCCAGGGTCCTTTGAAGCACCTCCTTTGTGGAGCGGGACCACTGTTGCTGTACGCCATTCTTTGGGTATGTATCCTGTAGTAAGGCTAAGATTAAACAGCAGCCTTATGTGCGGGTTTAGTTCCTCTTGGAGTTCATGTAGCATGCAACCCGGGACACCGTCTGGTCCCATTGATGCTGTGTTTGTAGCTTTGGAGAGGGCGGCTCTCACCTGGGCATCAGAGATGTCAGGGAGGCTACACTCTGCTGGGATAGATATTTCTCCTTTTGCGGGGGGGGGAGAAATTTGCACTGAACCTGTCTGCCAGTATGTTGGCAATGTCTGTGGGTTCAGTGTATTTTTTGTCATTTTGGACTAACTCTGAGCATATCTGGTAGTTTCCACTTAGGTTTCTAACATAACTAAAAAAGTCCTTGTGATTGTTTTTAGTGTCTTTTGTGATTTTTCTCTCGAAGTTGGCCTTGGATGATTTTATGAGTGATCGTAGTTTTTTGCTAGTACTGATCAGAGATGCCTTCCCTTTTGGGGATTTTGCTCTGTCATGTAGTAGCTTCCTCCTCCTGTTGTAAAGCTTGTTTATGGCTGGGGTCCACCAGACAGGATGCCTGCCTTTGGGGGAATGGGTCTTGGTTTTATTTGGGATTGCATGATCCATGCATTCTTGAAGGTGTCCGTAGAAAGCATTTATAAAGGATTCAGAGGTGTGGGCTGTGGTTTTCACTGGTCCAGGGGCCTTGAAGGATACCACTTCAGTCTTAAGAAGTGTGAAGTCAGCTTTTGAGAAATTCTTCACTGTGGTCTTTTGTGCTGGGGGTGGGGGCGGGATGTGGATTTCCAGTGAGATTCATTTATGGTCTGATCTCACCAATGAGGGGTATACTTCCGGTGTGGAGCATTGTGTCCCCATGTTTGTGATGATCAGGTCTAGTATATTATCTCCTCTTGTGGGAGTGGTGACTAGTTGTTCCATTGCATTTGAGTTTATGAATTCTAGGAACCTTTGGGCTAGGGTGTTGGAGCTTGAGTAATGCTCCCAGTCTATGTTTGGGTAGTTGAAGTCTCCCAATATGATGGTATTTGGAGAGACATTCATACCCTCCAGTGTCTTCAGGAAGGCTGAGTGGGGTTCCTGAGTTTGAGAGGGTGGTCTGTATCATGCTACAAACTGTAGGGCAGTTTTGCCTATAGTTAGTTGCACCTGGATGGTCTCCGATGCTTCATGCGTTGACACTAACCTGGAGGTGTGGGTATCTTTGATGAATATGGATACTTCCCCTCCTTTTGTGGTTCGGTCCAAGTTTTGAGGCCGAAAAGCATGATATGAGGTATAACCTGGTAGTGCTGGGGTGCTCTCAGGAGCCTTGAACCAGATTTCTGTCACTGCACAGACATTGATGTTCTCCATACTGAGGAGGGCTTCGAGAGCGTGCATCTTGAGGTTTAGACTTCTGGCATTGAGCAGCATTACCCTTAGTTTTTTTCCACTTGTGTTTTCTAGGGAGGTGGGATTGTCTTTTGAGCCTTGCCTAAAAAAGGCACTATGGGGGTGGCAAGAGCCTTGGCCAATATCTGGAAGCCCAGGGGTGACAGGTGCAAGCCGTCCCTTGTGAAGCAGCATGGCTTGTCAAGCATGTCATCCCAAGCAGACAGACATTGGATAACCTTAGAATGACACCAGTAATTGAGCCAAT
>NC_056744.1:1756058653-1756091153 GCF_019279795.1 Protopterus annectens | reverse complement strand
CACAAACACAGGGCATCAATACCAGCACACATGTTGAAGCCACGTGCTGTTCCAGCTCTGGTGATTTATATATCATATCTTGGGGGGGGGGACTTTTGTTACCATACAACCTCCAGGCATAATGTGATGGTACTAAGCCCTGCATATACCTGACTCCCACTTCCTGAGGAAAGGAGTGGGGCATTGTACAAAGTTAGAGGGATGGAACAAAACATCAATGTCCAGCAGTCTGGTATGTGCTTGGAGGGAAAAAGCAGCAGTGAAAACAAGGCTTCATACGGCAAGAAATGGGATGGTACTTTAAAAATGAACATGGTAAGGAAAGCAAAAACCACAGATCCTTTGTGCCAGCAAAGATCCAAAGCACATCTAACCACAGAAAACACATCTAAAACTAGACTCATTCATCTGCTTTGAGAAACCAGGTCAGTGGTGAGCTCAAATAAAATGAACAAAATAAATCTGGCATTGTAGAACACTATTTATTACCTTTTACAAAATACTTCTTGAATGCAGTAGCAGAGTTTTAAAGTGAAAGAATAAACTAATATCAAGAAAATAAATGGGAGTTATGAGCAGATGTTCAAGACCTAGAGCTGAATGGCATTGTTCTGTAACTGTAGTGGGTGAAAATAATTCATATATCCAGCAGTTGACATAATTCATATATCCAGCAGTTGCCATAATTCATATATCCAGCAGTTGCCATAAGAAAATCATCCTAAAAGGAAATGTGTCATGTGTGTTCTGTAAGAAAGCAATACTTACACAGACACACACACAGACACGCACACAGACACACACAGGTCTTATTACAACATACCAACATAATTCAAAAGCAAACTTTTGAAATGTACCCTTTCTGACCCCCACAAGAAATTTGTTCTAGTACAAGAAACACAACGGTATAACTACAAAGGCATGTGGAGTCTAATCAGGTAAGAATTCTACCATGACATCTGTTAAATCAGAAATACAGCCCTGTGTGCAGTGTGAACTCTTTTTCAGAAAACATATATTAAAGCTGTAAAACTGAAGTTACATTTCTGTTGGTCTTGCATCTTCATCCCAACTTGTCATACATTCAAATATTCCAACTTGTCACAATGCACAACCTCCACATTACACTGACTTAAAAAATATACTTACAACAAGGTTTAATAGAAAATATCAGGGAAAGTAGCATCTTCACAACAAAATTACACTGCATTTCAGTTCTTCTGTTACAGCCTTGCTGATTCATTACTTTTCAAGAGTAGTTAGCTTTGTAGTTAGTATACCACGCTTCTCCCTCTCTCCGTTAATCACACTGCATTTCAGTTCTTCTGTTACAGCCTTGCTGATTCATTAGTTTAGCTTTGTAGTTAGTACACCACCCTTCTTCCTCTCTCCGTTAATCACACTGCATTTCAGTTCTTCTGTTACAGCCTTGCTGATTCATTACTTTTCAAGAGTAGTTAGCTTTGTAGTTAGTATACCACCCTTCTTCCTCTCTCCGTTTTTTCTCTCTCGACTCAACTCATTTGTATTTTTCCAGTGATATATATACACACAGTCGTGCAGGCATACAGCCAAGAAGAATTATGGCTGCTGAAGAACAGAACTTGACCTCACTTGTAAGGCTGCCAAACTCCTAGCACATTCCTCCACTTTATCTTTTCAATTAACCATTCATATGCATATTTTAGGGAGTAAGAAATTCAGATCGATAAATATTTAAAGTAGGCTTAATTATCTGCTATTAATTAGATTAAGCAAAGAGTAACTGTAGAGACATGATTAAACTGGACAAGGTATGCATGCTGCAAAGAGAATTTAAAAGTTAAAATAAATTGATGTTGTTTCAGCCTAGGATCATCCTCAAAATTAATTCAGAGTATAAAAGAATTCTAACTTTTAATCATGGCTTGGTAAGCCAATCCAGCTGCAGCACTCTACTACATTTTTCAGTGAAAAAAACTTGCCTAATTATTCATTTTTTTTTTTCTTTGTACGCTGTTCTGAGATTGGCACCTGTTTATATGGCACCCACTATCGACAGGTCGTAGATAAGATGTGAAGTGAGGGCCACATGTTTCATACTGAATCTGGTTGTTTGCATCTTTTGGTCAAAGACACTATCACTTTTTTTTCCTCAACAGATAACCTGTTGGGCAGTAGCCGTTGCAGGGAGACTTTTCTGTCTCCATAAAATAACTGGTGAGCTCTTTGTTATTAACTTATTTGAGTCTGTTAATCAGGTAGATACAGTATGACTAAAGGAGAACCACATGGCTGCACCCCAGAACTATGAGTATTGAAAACCTTTAGGGACTTCTTTCACCTGTACCTTTGGGATGGGGTCTGTGATCTCCAAACCCCTAATATGTCTATTCAACTGCTGTATGTCACAGCAAGGGGAATTCTGTGAGCTACTGCATTTCTCAGAATTTACATATAAAAATTCACCTGTTCCCATTCCTACTCCTGGCCCGCTTGCTGCACTCTGAATCAGGTTATTTCTTTTGTTCAATGATGGCATTATTATTTATTTATTCTTCCAAAATGGCTTACTGGCCAGTAGTTGGAGAATGGGGATACTTTACTGCCCCCGTAAAAAAGTTCCTTTTTATTTATTTTATTTTGTTAATTAGGTTCATGGAAACCAGAGGAGGAATACAATAAAATGAAAGGACATGTTTCTGGTCACACAGTATGGCAGTGGGAGCTGATCAGATTCAAACCCAAGTCTCTATTAAGTAGTATATACTTTTTAGGGGGAAATGGTTAAGAATCACCCTACAGTAAAAGAAGCATAAGGTGCTTTACTCCAAAGATTCTAAGTACTAGCAGTCACGTGGCATCCAAGCCAGTAAATGCACTACAAACAATATCCTACATCCAGGGGCAGTGCTAGATGGAGTAGAAGGTGGCAAGTGCTCCCCCACCCCTGAAAGTGTGTGCTCCCTGAGTGCCCCAATTCCTGGAATACTAAAAAGTTTCTCTTTTATAAACCTTTGGCTGAAAATTTCTCTTTCCTGAGCATGCAGCCAAGTATGGTCTTGCTTCACTGTAGCTGGAAAGTGCAGGCCTTTAAGACAGAAGAGTGACACAGATTCTGAGATGCCTTTTAAGCAGCAAGCATGGAAAGTAAATGTGAGATGTCTTATGGGAGGAAAGCAGAGTGTGTACATGTATGTGTGT
The DNA here is from genome assembly GCF_019279795.1 of Protopterus annectens. Classification (NCBI taxonomy): domain Eukaryota; kingdom Metazoa; phylum Chordata; order Ceratodontiformes; family Protopteridae; genus Protopterus; species Protopterus annectens. The sequence continues at coordinate 1,756,087,970 of NC_056744.1, read as the reverse complement.
GTGTGTGTGTGTGTGTGTGTGTGTGTGTGTGTGTGTGTGTGTGTGTGTGTGTGTGTGTGTGTACGTGTGTGTGTGTGTGTGTGTGTGTGTGTGTGTGTGTGTGTGTGTGTGTGTGTGTGTGTGTGTGTGTGTCTGTGACTTGCTCAGAGTTACAGATTAGGCAATGGAGGTAGAAAGAATCAAACCCTGAGGCAGTTCATTTCGTAATACTTTTTTTACTAAAAATCGGTCATTAGAGCTTCATTGCCTTCATTGTTCAGAAAATGCATGTTCATGCAATATCTGTTGTTGTTTTGTTAACCTTTTAAGTGAATTAGAATTGTCTGGCATTTGAAGCTCTGAACTGTTAATGAATTGCTTCTTGTACTCAAAAGTACATGATTTGAATTCTCCCAACTCCGTCTGCCTATGGTGTGAGTGACAGCAAGTCAATTAGACAGTAGTCCACGGTCAACCCTGAAAAGGGACACTTTCTCCTACAAGTTTACCTTGTTAACAAATAAATAAAATGGGTCTATATCATATAATCGAATAATGAAAATGTCAAATGCTCTAAAGAGCGAAAATGCCAGAACTTTAATTCCTTATTGTGGGGGGCTATGCCCCCCCCACATCCCCCACTAAATATATATTCCATCTTAGAGATTGCACTACAGTGAGGAAAGGGCAAATATTCTGATCTTCACTGTACTGGGATCTCAATAAAAAACTTTGAATTCCGGCATTTTCGATCTTTAGCGCGTTCACCATTCGAACATATGATACAGACCCGATAAACAGTATTTAAAATTTGTCTCTTTTAGGCCTCCCCAATTATTTTTGGCTTTGTCTAGAATTCTTGAGCAAAGAAACTGAATTTTTTTTGTCTGTTCCTTGCAAAATATGTGGCTTTATGGAAAATTGTTGTGGATTACAGTCACTAAATTAATGTCAGGCATGTGATTTTAAGACTGTGTCCTTCAGAAAATATTTGCAAATGCAACTTTCTAAGTATCTGATTCTTGAGCTAAGAGTTTGGGAGGACATGGGGCAAGTACAGTGGGGTGCACTGTATAGTTATCACAGCAGTGAGCTGAAATACACTTCAGTGATATATACATACTTACACATTATATATATATATGTGTGTGTGTGTGTATATATATATATATATATATATATATATATATATATATATATATGTGTGTGTGTATGTATGTATATATATATATATATATATATGTGTGTGTGTGTGTGTGTATGTCTGTGTATGTATATACATATATATATATGTATGGATCACCTTCATTTCAACAGTTCATTTCACCGACACTCAACTCAGCAGGCCCAATTCACTGAAACTTCTTTTCACAGACACTCATTTCATTGAAAATTATATAGGGCCTATTCCCCACTGTAGAGTGACCCTGCAGTTAGAATATATAGTAAGGGGGGTGTGGGGGGTGAAGCCCCCACATACTGGAATTCTATAATGGTTTGTTGGTAATAGTTATTCATTGCACTTCTAAGAATGCATCTGTATACTGTAAAATGTTTGATATGGGGGGAAGCCCCCCACACCCCCCCCATTGTGGGGGTCACAGCCCCCCACGCCCCCCTTACTATATATTCTAACTCCAGGGTCACTCTACAGTGGGGAATAGGCCATATATAATTTTCAATGAAATGAGTGTTGATGAAATTAAGTGTCGGTGAATTGGGCCTGCTGACTTAGTTGTTGGTGAAATGAACTGTCGACGAAATGAAGGTGACCCATATATATATATATATTCATTTTATTGCAAGCAAATGTCTCAATGTACACCGTCACAACTGATGGTCACATCTGTGTGTGTATGTATCCAGCATCCAAGAACACTTATGGTGTGAAGGAAGGAATCAGTTGTGGTAACCAGGTGCTTTATCATATGACCTATGTTCTTTGGATACACTCATTCATTTCCTTGTTTTATTGATTGTTGATGACATGCTTATTTGTCTATGAATAAACTGTGCAGCATGAAGCCTATGAGTTTAATGCTAAAATATTAACTATGAATGCATTAATTTAACTTGTTTTTTTGCAGGCACAAAGGTGTGAATGCACTTTTGGACTACATTAGTGTAGTACTTCCTGCAGATGAATTAAGGATATGGGCTCTTAATGAGCTGCTTGCTGTAGTGCAGATTTTGATTCCCTGAGCCTTTGTCCAGTAAGAGTCTGACTCTGACCAAAATTTCACCAGACAGTGTTCATGAGCTATCCCAGAAAGGAGAGCAGGCAGTCCCAAGCTGGTAGTAAATCCATTACACATTTGTCTTTTGAATTCCTGCACATTAGTGTTTCACTTTATGACCTACAATTATGAATCCCTGCACCTCTGTTGTAGGTCAATGTATTGCCAGATGCATTTTCAATAAATGTGGGTTTCAAAGGAAAAGAAGTTCATCATTGCTCAGGCTGTTTTCAATGTGACAGTGTTCAACAAATGTCTGTCAGTGTTTCTCCTAAAGTTTGTAAATAAATATGTTAAAAGGGAGAGACCAAGTAATGAATCTTGGGAAACCCTGACTGTAAGTGCCAGGAAAAGTGAGAGGTCTTGCTTTCATTTAATTGTTTTGTGCCTATTTGACAAATAACTTGGAACCAGGTTAGAGTGGATTTGTTTATTGTAAGCAATAATACTTCATTTAATAGTTTCTGATGCAAAAGGTTTTCGACAGGTCGATAAAAATACATGAGACCAGGTCCCCGTTGTTTCTGTGTTGATTGATGGCATCGGTAAAGCTGAGGAGGGCAGTTGCATTGTTGTGATTTGGCCAGAATTCATGTTGTGCAAGCGAAAGTAAGCTATTGTTACTGAGCAATCTGATAAAAAAATGTAATAAAAGTTTTAAATTAAACCCAAATTTATTTGATCATTGTAAAAGTAAAGAAAATGTGTGCCCTGACAGGTTTCAACAGTGTTTTATGGTAACTGAGGAGAGACAACCAAGTAATGGGTTACTAGTATGGGTGCAAGGGAAGAAGGCCTGCTCATAGACTCTGCCTAGAACCCCATTTGACCATGACCCATCTCTGTTCTTATTGTTCAGAAACTGTATGTGAGTATTTAGTCTCATATGTTTGCCCTGCATTTTTGTTGTTTCTATACTTTAAATCAGGGGAAAGGAGCAATGCAGGAGTACTTAATCAAAGTCACCCAGTAGGCAAACGGAGGTAGAAATAATCAAACCATGTACCTTTGAATCAGAGGCATAGCTGGCTCATCAAGCACCAGGAACCATTCCTTGATAAGATTTGCCTAAACATTACTGAAGAGCCAAAAAAAAGTCCATGATCTGGTGGCTGATGTTCCTGAAATGCAGGTGCCAACCAGGTCCTGTTTCTACATTCCACTCCTGTCCTCCTCAGCTGAGGAGCAATTTAAAAAAAAAGAAAAAAACATCCGTGATCAGGTACCTGGTGGTCCTGAAATGCAAGAGCAAACCAGGATCTATTTCTGTGCCCTGCCCTGAACCTCTTCCCTCACATGAGAATCAAAAATGAAAAAGAAAGCTCTCATGTTTTTCATAAACTGTTGCAAACTGTAGCAAGGAATTGATACAATTTATGCACATGGAACGCTAGACACAAAAAATGTTCTGTTTATACTGTAACACGCTACATGCTATATTTGTAAATTGTTACAGTTTATACCAAATATGGTGCAATAGTGCACTCGGGTCTTACTTAAGAAAAAGAAAGAACATGTAGCAAATATTGCTACAGTTTAGACTACACATGGAGTGCTGAAGTGCTCAGGTTTGACCATAAATAAAATACCCACTGGTGTGCACTAAAAAGCGTTCAGTAATTTGATGACCCATGACACCCCCCTCAAACTTTGCACCTGGTGTAGTTCCCCCCATTGTTGTGCTACTACAAAAGGCAGCTCACAAGAGTCTAAAGTCATAATTCATCATCATCCTTTTCCCATTTATCTACATGGAGTTCTGCTGTTGTGCCAGCTGCACCATCCCTTCTTCATTTGATGCCACTCTCCATCCAACCTTCAACACTCAAGCCTGATTGTCACAGATCTTCTCACACACAAACCATCCATCCCTTTACTGGACACCATCGTTTCCTCTTGCCTTCTACATGTCTGTCCCAAACTTTCCTCACAAGATTATCTTCTTTTTTTCTGCACATGTGCCTGCACTACCGTAATGTTTTGTCTTTCTCTCTCATGTTCTATTCATTTGGAGCTACTTGGGTTTCTGCTCTGATGTCCTCATTTCTTCTGCTGTCCCACAGTGGGCATCCTACCACCCATCTCAGGCACCTCATCTCCATCATCTCCAGCTTCATCAACTCTCTTCTTTTACTGCACCATGCAGTAGTATTGGTTTCACTACTATTTTGCCTACCTTACTTTTCAGCTTCTTTTGCATTTTTCTGTTAAATACTACCCCTGACACTCTGTGCCAGTTTGCTGAAACCCCTTTAAATTCTAGCTTTGACCTCTTCATTCAAACTTCACTTCTCCTCAACCACACTCTCAAGTATTTGAAGCTGTTAACTTATTCCACCATTTTCCTTCTGTCTCATTTCTGAGCTTCCTTTGACCTTCCCGTTTTGCTGCCATTATAGCTGTCTTTTTTGAAGTCATAGTCATCCTGTGTGCCTTCAGTTTTGCATTCCATTCCCAAATCCTTTGCTGACATTCTTGTGCAGAGTCTATCTGTAATGCAACATCATCTGCACACAGCAACTTTATTGATCTGTCCACTCTGCCCTGTTTGCTAGGATCTACATTATCATCAAACGCTTAAAAAAGCGAACGATGAATAATCAAACCCATTTAAGCAAAAGCTTACAATCTCGAAAGCTCAGAACGGCAATTTTTTTCCAAAAAAAAAAAATTGAAATACTTTAAGTGAGGGGGATTTGCCCCACACCCCCCTACTTAAATATACCAACTCCGAGATCACACTACAGTGCCAAAAATGGCAAAGTAACAGAAGCACCAAGTGGATTCCTTCCCTGGGAAAGAATTTGCTTAAAAGCCACTTCGCTATTTTGCATTTTCATTGTTTTCAGTTAGACCAAGACGCATTCGATATAATGCATCTTCGGTCATCTTATAGGAACCTGTTTGCTACTGTAGTCCATCACCAGTATGAACAGCAATGAGTTCAGAGTTGAACCCTGATATACATCCACTGCCACTTGGAATTCCTCTGTAAGTCCAGACACTGTTTGTACTTGTATCATTGAGTCCTTATACATAGACTGCAATAATTCTACCAACATTTCTGGGACTTTAAACCATCACAGGACTGCCCAAATCAACTTTCTTGGGACTCGTCATTTGCTTTCTCCAAGTGTAGAAAGACAATTAGACTCTTTCTTTGTCTCTAACTTCTCAACTATCTGTCTTCGGGTCAGTTGTGCTGCATCCTGATCTGAATCCAAATTGCTCTTCTCCCATCTTACTTTCTACTGCTTTGTGAATTCTTTTATCAATCACCTTGTCCAGAACTTTCATGCTGTGTGACAGGTATTGGATACCTCTGTACTGCCCACAGTTGTGAATGTCCCCTTTATTCTACTACAATGGCACTAGTTAGCTTATTTAGCTGATGACCTAACAGAATACCTAAAAACTGCAGCCGCATACATAGTATTCCTCATCTCCATACTAATCAACAGATCCATATGTGAAAATGATGTCCCGACAATCTGGAAAAAAAACATTCATAATCCCCTCCATAAAGGTGGCAGCTTAAAAGACCCGACTAAGTTCCATTCTATTGTGATCCTGTCACCCCTATTCAAAATTCTAGAAAGATGTATAGACTCCCAAATAATCACATTCCTCAATGACCATAGCTTACTTTCCCTTGCACAGCATAGATTCTGGCCAAATCACAGCAAAACTGCCATCCTCAGCTTTGCCAGCACAATCAGTCAAAACAGAAACAATGGGGACCTGGTGTTGTCTCCTTTTCTTGACTTGTCAAAAGACTTTTGCATCAGAAACTATTAAATGAACTAGCATTGCTTGGTCTATACAAATCTGCTCTGACTTGGTTCTACAGTTATCTGTCAAACAGGCAACAAAGGAGTTAAGTGAAAGCAGGACTTCTCAACATTCCTGCCAGTTATAGTCAGGGCTCCCCAAGGTTCAAGACTTGGCCTCCTCTTTTTAACACATTTCTCAAGAACCTCCATACTGCTTCTCAACAAGCAACCCTTATTCAATATGCAGACAATGCAACACTCATCTGCTGTGCACAATCACTACAAAATATCACTCAACAGGCTTTCTTATCCACTGAATCCTGGCTCATCAATACAAATCTACTCCTCAACCCCAAAAAGATGAAAGTAATGCTTTTTACCACCAAAAGTCTCAGAAAAAAACAGACATTCCACATTCTGTTATCTGACAACAAAAACTGAATGTGTACCACAAATGAAGTGACTCAGAGTCTTACTTGGTGACAAACTTAAATAAGACCAACACCTGCCCTGGGTCATCGAAAAGACCCACTAGAAACTAGGATCACTATGCAGAGTAAACCATTTTGTCAGAGACAAAAATCAATAGCCCATGCTTACATGCTTACATCCCTTCTATATGCATCTCCAGCTTTACAAATCTTAATTCCACCTTTAAAATGAAACTTGACACATTAAAACAGCTAAATTTGCAACAACTGCCCCACTCAAAACCCACCACTGCATAGCCCTTAAAAATGTACACTAGCTAGAATTTCCCCACTACTTTACATACTCACAACTCAAAATAATCCACAAGTTAATACATTTCTCTGAAGCATACCCATCATTGAAAAATATGCTCCAGCCATTCTCCAGTTCTAGACTACTACAGTCAAGTAACAGATTATTCGTCTCTATGTCCAAAACAAGCAACGTAGCTGGGATTTCTTTATACCCCCACCAAGTCACTAAAAATCAGGACTAACTCACTAGGAATAAAACAGCCAGACAAAACACATACTAACAAGATGCTACTAAAACAATATCTAAACAAAAATTGGTCATTTCTTTTTCTACAGTTCAGCTCTTGGAGAGAATAGTTTGAATATTTTGTGGCCACATCTATTACCTTTTCTCCAAATATTTATTTTTTCTACTCCCCCTTTCTTCATCAGGCCTGAAAGGTACTCAGAAAACCACTAGGAGTATATTTTTTCATAAATTATATCAGTCATAGGCTCTAAATTGACAAGACTCAATCTCTTCATCTCCATAATCTAATCAACCACTATCTCATCCCCCCCGTCACTTTCAGCACTCTTTCCTCAGTTATTCAAAACTAATACTCCTTATAAAAGTCCAAACAGCCCCATCTATTCTCACCTTCCTAAATTGCTTAATTTCTCAATCTTGTATGTAACAATATTTATATAGTCGCACCTCTGCGTTCGTGAAAATCTACTGCCAATCATTAGCGGACCGGAGTTCCGCTGTGGTGACCCCTAACCGGGAAAAGCCGAAAGACAACAACAACTGTTACTAACATATCATTCCATATTACATTATCAACCACCTTCCCCCTTTCTAATATTCCATAGTTTAAGCCACCTCTTTTTATTTTAATTGCTAGAAACTGCAGGTAATAGTACAGTATCTTTTTCAAAATTATATCTCTTTGCTATTTACAAGCCTGTGTCTATTTCTAATGAATGTGCAACACTGCATATACCTAGGCAAACTATGTATATGTTGTTTCTAAATGATGTTTATGTAAGCTATACTTATTTTTCTCTTGTGTATGTACACTTACCTATATTTTGTATTCTATCTGATGTCATGTAACTGTATGTTATGTATATGTCAAAACTGGTGTTAAATGTGGAGCTTTTCTCACCTGACCTCTGCTGAAAAAGGGTTATATTTGAGACAGAGAGACAAGAGAGACAATATAGACAGATTGTAGACAGATTATAGACAGAAGCATAAATATAGTCTGTGTGTATATTCCACCAGGGAATACCAATTCCCTAGAAGACATCCTCCAATGGTTATCTAGTAACTGTCCAAAAGAAAACCATTGTACTAGGAGACCTTCACATCAACTGGAACACCTGTTCCTCTCAATCTTCTACCACCCATGGAAACCTGCATGGATTCACACAGGTTATATCCACCCCCACCAGGATAGGAAAACAACCAAAAAGATAGTATACTGGATTGGATACTAATCAATAGCCACCACCAAATGTATTCTTCGGGGGCCATCCCCAATGGCCACTTTCTTACCTTTATCTGCAAATACAAATCTAATTACTCCCAGGAGCCCATCTACAGAATAAGAAATAGTAAAAGCTTCAATCCTAGTAAATTTCAGGATGAACTTAAGGCATGCAACTGGGCTGCCCTAAAGCACCTGCTCCTAGATTAAGCTGTCTCCCACTTTAGCAACAAATTCCTCACCCATCCTTGATTCTCATGCAACTGCTCATTCCACGAGGGTAAAAACAAAAGCTGCCCCATGGCTCTCTAAAGGAACTAAAACAAAAATCATAGTTAGAAATAAGATATGGGCAACATGGCGTGCAACAAAAGAACCTATTAATCAAACCAAATTTAGACAACTAAGAAATGAGACAAAATTAGCTATTTCATTAGATAAAAGAAACTACTAACTCCATCTCCAACAAGGGAACCAAAATAACCCCCAAAAATTCTGGGCAGGGATAAATAAATTACTGCACCCAAGTCAAACCACCACTCCACCTCCCTCAGCCTCCGATAAGCTACCAACGGATGTTGCTAACACCTTTAATAATTTCCTTACTGAAACCATCCAAACCCTTGCAAGCAAAATACCCCTCAACTCCTCTAACCCACTGGATAGCACTCCTAGCTCCCAGCCCTCCTTTAGCTTCCAGTCTATATTTTTTATTCCTTCACTACTCAAAAAATTAAAACCTACTACCCTAGCGGCAGACTTTCTCCCAGACGAATATTTGCAAAAAGCTGCTGATACCATAGCGTACCCTGTTTCCATTCCAATTAATCGGTCCATATCAGAAGCATCAGTCCCCTCTATCTGGAAAATATCTCGTGTCATACCCCTCCATAAAGATGGTAACTCTACTGAGTTATCCAATTACAGACCCATAGCCATCTTTTCACATATGGCAAAAATAATGGAAAAATGCATCCATAAACAACTCCTGTACTTTCTGACCCAAAACCTACTGGCAAACTCCCAGCATGGCTTCAGACCATATCATAGTACCACCACAGTTCTCCTTACCTTCTCTAATGCAATAAACTTTAACAGGAACAACAAGTTATTTTCAGCCCTTTTCTTGGACCCGTCCAAGGCTTTTGACATGGTTAACCACCATCTTCTCATCAACACCCTGGCAACAATGTCCATAGGCAATCACTCTCTCTGATGGTTTGAATCCTACCTGCACAATAGTCAACAATCCATCTTATGGCAGAACAAACTCTTAAACCTCCTACCCAACGCTTTACGTGTCCCACAGGGGTTTGCCTTGGGACCACTTCTATTTTCCATTTTTATCAATGACGTCCACACTATAATCCCTGAAGCCATCTGCATTCATTATGCAGATGACAATGTTGATCTGCACCAGCACCTCGCAAACAGAGCTGCTATCAATAACTCAGAGTACTTTCAACCTAGTAAAGAACTGGCTTGCCGCTCGCTGTCTGATTCTAAATCCTAATAAAACAAAGCTCCTACTTTTCACCCTCACTCAAAGATCCACCGTGTTATCTCTCTCCATTAAGGCTAATAATGGTACCATAATCTCTCCAGATGCCCCTACAAAACTGCTAGGAAGTATTATAGACAACAGTCTTAAGTTTGATGTGCTCGTCAACAAAACTATCAAAACCATTAACAGAAAACTGGGCTCACTATATAGGAAAAAGCCATTCCTTACCCCATATGCTAAAACCTCCATTGCATACTCCCATACACTCTATGCTTCCCCGTTACTTGCCAACCTAAATAAAACTGATCTTAATAAACTCTAAAGCTGCTATAATAACATAGCTAGATTTGCAACTGGTCTACCCTATAGAACACATCATTGTAAAAATCTAAATTATATCGGATGGCTAGAGCTACCCAGGCAGATTCAATATAATCAACTCATTGTTGCTCACAAAGCACTTAACCAACCAGATAATACACCTGCACTGAAAAACATCATCTATCCCCACTCCAACTCCAGATCACTCCGGTCATCTAATAGACTATTAGTGCAAACCATCAAATCCAACAACTCAGCTGGTGACTCCCGGTTCGCCAACTCTGTTTGCAAAATTTTGAATTCCCTTCCTGCTAACATTACCCTGGATAACATCCTATCTTAATTTAAAATAGCTCTCAAGGAGTAAGTCTCAATGGATATGTCCCAGCTCCAAGGATGACTAAATCTTTATGCATACTGGTGTACCAATACTATGTCTGTATGTGGTACTCATATATCTTTGTTAAGCCAGTTTAGAAGATTGTTAGACTGTACAAATTTAACTGGGCTATAAAATGCAGTACATTTGCATAAATTTAACTAGACTGTAAAATGTGTTCCATTCGTATTATGTTATGATTACTCCTGTTCTATATGACATTGTAATGATTGTATATGTACCTTTGGAGCTTTCCTCCCCAGGCCTCCACTGAAAATGGACATGTATCCAGTCAGACTATCCCGGTCAACAAAAGTAAAATAAAAATAAAATACTCCTTCCATCTGTCTTTGATGTCCTATGGACTGGTGAACAGGTTATTGCTGGCATTCCTTATGAAGGGTGTCTTTGCCTTGCAACCTGATATATTTTTCTTTTTGGTATCTAATGAGTCACTTTTCAAGTTAGTAGAGTGCCTCTGATGCCTTGCTCTTCACTATTGCAGCTTCTCTCTTAGCCTCTGTGTTAGCCAACGAGTATTGCTTCTTAGTCGGGTCTGTCTTTTGTAGCTCTCACCTTTTCCTGCACTACTTTCTAGTCCACCACCAAATTTCCTTATCCACCTTACATACCTGGCTCAGCCACATATCTGTTCTATAGTCCTCACACATGCTGTTTTGAAGCACTGACATTTTTCTTCATCTCTGCATATTTCCTCTTCTTCCTGAGGTGTTAGAGCCTGACTATTTCCTTGAACTCTCATCCTCTCTCCAGTCCAAGTCTTCAGGCTAGTATCTGTTGACTTCAGAGTCTTCTCTAACCCCTTTCCTGCTGCATGTTGACCACTCTTGTATGTGCCCTTGACTGTCTCTTCCTGAACCATTCTGCCACCATCAAGCCACTTGCCAGACAGAAGTCTAGAATGGCCTCTCCATCTTTACTCCTGTTGCCCCACCCATGTGGATGCATGCAGTCTTCACATCCTGCTCTGTCTGTCCCAATAAGTGGACTCAGATCCCTCATTATCAACACCAAATCATGTGGTCCTACTTTCTCTAGTAGGTTCTGCAATTGCTGCCTGAATGCACTCCTTTCCTTGCTATCACAACCCTGCTGTGGGGCATAGGCTGAGATTATGAATACTGGCCTTTCCTTACACTGGAAGTCTGCTTGCTGTGAATCTGTCACTGATTTTGATAGCAACCTGTCTTCTGAAGCCTCTCCCTCACCACAATTCCCACACCATTTGTAGTATGTCCTACTCCTGAGTAGTAGACTCGGGATCCCAAACAAGTGACTTCACTATCCATTCTTCCATCCTGTTTCCTGGATACAGAGGATGTCCAGCCTCCTTCTTAGCATCATGTCATACAATTCCAAACCTTGTCCACTCACTGAACCTATACTGAGTGCAGCAATCCTTAGCTTGTGTTTGGCAGGTTGATTGATTTTACATCCATCTTTTGCTCACCAGAGCAATCTCAGGTAATCTGAGCTGGGCAACTGGATGTTGTCCAGCCAGTAGCTTTTTGACCCAGGGCTACTGGGTCTTATATTGGGCACACACACACTAACCAACATGGGGCAGAGACCCCTTCCACCATTAGAATGGGTTACCTGCCATTGTTCAGAGTAGGGAAGGTCCTCAACCCATTTATCACTTGTAAATACCATACCCATCTGTTTGCCAACAATAGTCATCATGACCAGATCACTTAAAACTAGTTTTTACACCAAGTGACTAGCCCATGCCATGCAAGCTGTAATATATGTTCCCCTATCTAGAGGATACTGCACACTATAGTTGATGCATGGTTGGTCTCTACAACACTCTTCCCTCTACAGGGCACCATCCAGAGTCTCTACTGCTTCCCATAACTCAATTCTTTAGTGAGTTTGAGGAAGAAACACTGCATGTTTTTGAGAGTTGGAAGGAACCTCACAGAGGCACAGGAAGAAGGTGCAAATTCCATTCAAAAGGTCAGGATAGAACATTGTACCTTGTGCATGGCAGGCAAATACCTTAACCATTATCCCAACTCTTTGTCTTCATTTTTTGATAAACAACCGAGGGTTAATAATCACTAATGTAGAGAGTCAGTCATCAGTGCCACTTAAGTTTCAGTTTTTCTTGTTCAGATATTCTGAAAATGCATGTTGCTGCAAAATCTGTTGTTCTGTTAACTATTTAAGTGAATTCTAGTAGTTGGCCTCTTATCTGTCTCTGATTTTGCAGAACATCACTGATTTTCCTCACGTCAATGCCCTCATTAACTTCTCATTGTGGGTAGGTCACTGGGGGTTATTGTTAGTCAATAATGCCAGGCACTGCAGTTTCAGAATTTTTATTTTTATTGTTCAAGAATGCACATCCATGCAACACTTATTGTTGTGTTAATTTAAGGGTGTTAGAGTTGTCTGGCATGTACACAAAAGAACTTTGTGGGGGCGTGGCCAAGATGAGCAAGTAGCAGCTTTTCTTATCAGCTCTGCCTTTACAGAACTTTATTGACAGGAAATATTGATATAAACTTCCCTAATAATAGTTTTTTTTTATTTTAATTAATTCCTTAAAATATATATTAGGGCAATATATAAAAAATTTCAAGTAAATTTTAAGTTTTCCTGTCAAAGTTGCACTTGGAAGTACTACAGTAAAAGAACAGGATGAGCTTCACTAAATCTTCTCATCAAGAGACAACTATAAAAAAAGAACTACAGTCATTACTAACTACTATTCAGGAACTAAGTGTCAAGATAGACAAAATGGATATAAAAATTGACAATTTCAAAGAAAAGTGTTCTCACCAAATGGACATTCTACATGAAGATTTATTGCAACAGAGGAAGCAGATTTCAGGAATGGAAACTGCATTAAGTGATATGGATAACAGAATTCAGGAGAGTGAACATAATGTTGAGTTCCTGTTAAAGCAAAATTCTCTTCTTCAGACAAAGGTTGATGACCTTGAGAACAGGTCCGGTAGGAATAATGTGAGAATTTTTGGCTTACAAAACATAGAGGAAAATAATACAGAAACATTTTTATCTTCCTGGTTGCCTGAAGTACTTGAACTGCCAGAGGCTCTTTCATATGGTATTGAAGGAGCCCATAGATCAATGGTGACTTCTAAAAACACCAAGAGTAATTATACTAAATCTGTTATTGTAAAATTCCTATCAGCCCATGATAAGGAAATGGTACTAAAGACTGTGGGCAAATTCCCCAATCAAACTTGAAGGATAATATTATACACTTTGATAATGACTATTCTTCTTCAGTATTATCAAAAAGGAACATTTTCTTGCCTTTAGTTAGAGAACTAAAAAAGAATAAAATAAAAACCCATTTGCCTTTTCCTGCAAGACAGAAAATATTTTATCAAGATGGTTTTAAAATCTTTGACGACCTAGACAATGCAATAACTTATATAAAATCTAATAACATACTGGAAAAAGTAGATGAAATGGAGTGGGCCAGTCCTAGTCTTAAAAGGAATGCTGAGAACAACACTTGGAAAACATTTGACCCTAAAAAAAAAATCAAAAGTTGAATCATAACAAGTACATATTTGCACTTGATTCACTCAGTTGGGGAAATGAAACCGTACATCCAGGTGAGCTTTTGGTATTATATTTAATATAATGTAAATTGCTTAACTAAATAGTTGTCTATTTTGTTTTGTAGAATAGTCGTTTATTGGGATTTTTTTTTCATTTGTACTATTTGTTTAAGATTAATTATCTCGGATATCTATGCTTCCGGATGTCTTGTAGTGGTGCTTATTATTAGGAGGCATATTTGTTTATCTGATTTTGGGTCTTATAGTGGTTGGAAAACTTTTATTTAGTTATAATTGCTGTATTTGTATTTTAGTTGATTTACGGTTAATTGTTTGATAAAGGAATCTTATATGATGGCCTGATGTATAGCTGCAGAATTGCTGTGCTAGTGATGGTACTTCTGACCCGGGATGTGAGTGGCAGTGTGGCTGGAATAATGGTAAGGCTTTGTTGTCGTTTCCGAGTTGTTGATGTGTTTATTTGGAGACTCTGGTTTGGTGCTCTAGCACTGTAGAGACATGTGTGGTGTTGTTTGTGTTAATTGTATGTTTTGGTGCCTGTGTGCTTTGGTCGGAGATTAAATGGAGAGTCTGGTTGATAGTGTGGTGAAGCTTTGCTTGATAGCTGTCATTGCTTCGTGTTGTGTATGCAAGGTTTTTTTTTTTTCTTTCTCATCTCTCTCGGTATAGAGGGAGTCTCGAGACATTGCCTTACATGTAGTTAAGTAATGTTTTACTTACTATTTCCCACCGGAACTTTGAAAGCTTTATCTTCATGATGAGCTCGAGACTGTGGTATCCATTGTGGCTGGAAAGCTCGGAGCTTTCTTAAAACATCATCATGAAGGCGTCGGAAGTAAATTGATCTTCTGATCTTCACCGGGAAGCTACTGAATCAAATTTGTTTCCTCATACAGCAGACAGAAAGAAGATATAACTAGATTACTACTTTCAACTTATTGTAAGACATTATATGCAATAATCCCTTAAATAAATAGGGATTATACTACGCATGTAGCCTAAATACTTTTTCTGATCATCATAGGTATTCTTGAGCCTTATGTATTTATATACGAATAGTATTCTCATAAAATATTTGCTTTATATATATGACAAGGGTGCCGATATCTTGATGAGAAATACTAGTTGTGATTTGTGCATTTTTGGAAGATTTAACAACTCTGCAAGCTGTTTATATACTTATGTTACATGTACATTTTTTATAACTATTGACTTGCTGAGAAAATATTGATGAAGCATTTATCAAAATGTTAAATGTATAGATGTATATAATAGGTTATCTCAGTTATTTTATGAATGCATTTGTGTAATAGGCTGATAGGGATGTACCACATATGCAGCAATAATATTGCAAGGACAGGTGCATTAAAATAGTTAGATCTGTTTATCATTAGAAAATGTGAAATTTTCATCTTTTGTTTTGTTAATGAAATAGCTTTTCAGAACTCAAAGATAGTATAAGCTATAACTGAATAATAAAAAGCTCACTATATTTAAATAAGGCTTTATATAGTATACAGGAGATATTTAAGCACCTTGCTTCGTTGAACTAATATGACCTTTTCACTAGTTTTCAGTATGGTGATGGACCCTTTGAGGTAACTCAAATTAATGCAATGAATGGAAGATCAGACTTTTAAGGTTTATTAGTCACTCTTCTATGAGAGACTGCACCTGGGTGTTTGGTTATAAGAAAACTAGCAGGATGTTGTTGGTTTTACTTCTTGATGAGTAATCACTATATTTGGTTTCTGGCAAAGAAATGCAGTGTTCATTTCTTTCAGAACAATCAGTATGTTAGTTGATTGTTAGTAAAATCACTTTTATTAGCATCTTATTTATTAGCTGCCAATGTTAGTGGTTATTGAAGGCCCTTAGGTGATTCATTTACAACTATGTCCCAGTTAGCTGATCACCTATGGCAGTACTATATATCACACTTCAGCCTTTATTAGCCATATTTCGGTAATAAAATAGTGCCATAGTCTCTTTTTAAGGTTCTTATCAAATGTGATTACTTTAAAACAGAAGAGTGAACTAACAGATCATAGTAGTTCTTAATAACCTACTAACAAATGTAAGAAAATTCTGTACTTTATTCCTAAGATGTAGCTGTCATTAATTTACTAATTGACACAACATTATATCTATATATTTGGTTCATACAAAAAATTGTTTATGTTATTGATGAGAAGCCTTATTTTTATAGTTATGACTATAGACATTTAGGCAGGTGCTGATTGGATGCTGCTTTTGATAGGAGGTCGATTCGAGTGACTGATGTCATTCAAGTTAGGAGTTTTAAACTCCAGAGGAGTTCGGGCTGATTATTTTGTTTCATGTTTATGTTATAAATATTTTCTAATAACTTTACAGATGTTCATATCTTATGTAGTAGGAAACAACCTTAATTTTAAGAATATGATACTCTTACACTATGTTTGTTCTAATGATCATAATAGTATTCCTATTAGATATATTCTTGTGTATTTTTTAGATCAGTATGTTTATATTTACATCATTTAATTTTCAATGACTACACTAAAAGGTATATCAGTTAACATTAATGGTTTAAATAATCCTAATAAAAGGAGGAATTTAACTAGATATCTTAAGTTACATAAATCCCAGTTAGTATTTTACAAGAAACTCACTTAATAACAGAGGATATATTCAGACTTGAATCTAAAACATATAAGATTTTAGTAAGTTCTGAACATACTAAGAAAAAGAGAGGAGTAGCTATCCTATGGAACAACATAATGCCTTTTCCTAAAATAATAGATACATATAAGGATAATAAAGGAATGTTTTGTGCAGTCACCATAGAAATAAACAGTAAAATTTTCACATTGATTAACATATATTGGATCCCAGGGATAGGGATAAACACAGTGAAACAACATCTAGATCAAATTGTACTATTCTCTAAAGGGAACATTATTTTGGCAGGAGATTTCAATTGTATTCTAGATTACAAAGACTCTAGTACTAATGGGAAGAGAAGAATATCTACATCATCTAAATTATTAAAAGACTTTTCAGATACTTATTTTTGAAAGATATAAATTATTTTGCAGATACTACTTCTTTGTTTTACACCTTTTTTTCTCATAGACATAACTCATACTCGATGATAGATAGAGTTTTTATTTCTAATAATTTAACAGATTCCTTAAACAAATCAGCAGTGATTTCATGTCCTTTATCAGATCATAATTCTATAATTTTTGAAGTGGTACTCAATCCAAATTTTAATATTCATATAAAAAGGATCCCAGCTTATATCACAAAATTAAAAGATTTTAATTATTTCATTTCTACAGAAGTACAGAATTTTTTAGAACTTAACAATACTAATGATATATCAGAAATTTACATATGGGATGCCCTAAAAGCTTATCTATATGGTAGGATATTGAATTAGTACAACAACAAAAAAAGAAAGCTTGGGATAAAAAGCTGCAAGATATACAATGTAAATTAGACACTTTAAAACTTAGTAATATGGGTGATAACAATATATCAGATAAAAGAAAAGAAATAAATATGTTAAATAATAAATATCTAGAAATATTAAAACATAAAACTATGATCAATATAGAAAAATTCAAGTTTATAAATTTCTCTTCTAACCCAAAATCCTTAAAAATTCTTGCTAATAAAACGAAAAGATTAAATAGATTTAATCATATTAATGAAATATTCTCCCCTAAAAAAGGAAAAATGGTATCGGAAATTCATAATATATTAACTGAATTTAGAGAGTTTTTTATAAACATCAACCAAACAATTGATATTAACTCTAAAGAGGAAATAAAAACATTTATTAATAAATACACTAAAACAAGACTTTCAGAGGAACAAGGGATTTCTATTGATAAACAAATATCTTTCAAAGAACTTCAAACTCACATTACCAAATTAAAGCTAAATAAAGCACCAGGTAATGAACGCATAATTCCTGAAATTTACAAATTACTACCTATAAATGCTCTAAAATTGCTTTATAAAGTATTTAATCTTGTACAGGACAAAAACATAATTCCACCTTCTTGGAAATACACTTTTATGTCTCCTATTTTAAAATCTAACAAAGATCCCTCTAAGTGTACCTCCTATAGACCCATCTCCCTATTAAACACTGATTACAAATTATTTATGTCCATTTATGCAGAAAGGCTTAAAACATCTTTACCCAAATTAGTTGATAGTGATCAAATGGGGTTTATAATAAAGAGAACTTCATATGATAACATTAAAAGAATATTAACTTTAATTGATTCGGTGAAAAATCTTAAAACAAATCTAACCCTAGTTAGTTTAGATATAAATAGTGCCTTCGACTCAGTTACATGGGAATATTTGTTCACTCTATTAAAGGAATTAAATTTCTCCAATAATTTTATCAGTCTTATCACTCTGTCATATGAAGGTAGCCAAGCTTATGTTAAAATTGGTACTAGTATATCTCAAAATATACCAGTAGTAAAAGGTACTAAGCAAGGGTGTCCTTTATCCCCTCTTTTATTTTCATTAGTTATGGAACCATGGGCAAATTTAATAAGACATGAAACAGATATTGAAGGATACAAGTTAAACCCCACTATATCATCTACAATACAAATGTTTGCAGATGACATATTGATTACTCTTGGGAGTAGAAGGGAATCTATACAAAAACTTTTTAAAAACATGGAATATTTTCAAAAAAATTCGGGCCTTACTTTTAATAATAATAAAACACAAATTCTTTTAACAGGTTCAAAAAATACAATATACCCGATGAATAATGAATATATAGCTCAGTCTCAACAAATAGCATATTTAGGTATAATTATTACTAACAATATTAAAGATACCATTAAAATAAATTATAATAAAAGTCTAGTACAGATAGAAAATTTAATAAATAAATGGAACAAATTACCCTTTTCTATGGATGATAAACTTTTAATAATAAAGATGATCCTTCTCCCCAAAATCTTATATATAATTCAATCTTTATCTATACCTCCTTCTTACCAAGTAATTAAAAGACTTAATTCAATGATTCAGAAATTTTTGTGGTTACCAAATAAGCCAAGGATTGCATTAACATACCATATGTACAATTGGAATAATGGGGGTATAGCCTTACCAAATTTAGAAATGTATTCAATTTCATCAGTATTCAATACAATCTCTCATCTCATTGATGTGGAATACACTGCTAAGTGGAAAGAGTTTATAGAGGTATTGTCACAAAATACCAAAGATATAAACAGTTCCTATAACCTAAATATAATTAATAATCCATTTATTTGGAGGTTAAAAGCTTATATTTCTGAATTTTCTTCTCTGAGTTTTAACTCTAAGTATATAGTTTTTCTTTTAAAATCATTTAAAAATTTTATATTTAAATATTATATATAAGGATTGGCTTTTTTACTCTTCCCTATAGCCTACACACACAGATCTATTTTCTCCTCAGATTATACAAAAATGTCTATATTTCAGCAAAAGCATTTAACATTTTGGCATCAAATGATGATTAATAATGAGATAAAATCCAATAGATTACTCTTGGAAGAGTTTAAACTTGATTCTTGTTTATGGTTAGAGCTTCAAGAAGCTAGACAATATGTATTACATAAATTGAATTATATGTCTCCTATAATTAGGAAACAAATTCCCAAACTAATACAATATATGATTTTATCAGTTTTGCATAAATCTCCTGCTAATAACAAGTTATCAAACATTTATAGGGCAATTAAATATGATTTAGATACACATTCAGATAATTATTGGAATTATTTTTTTAATTAATAATAATCCCCCTTCTGAGAAAGACAAATTGAATATTTTACAATCAGCAAGTATGACTACTTCTTCTTTAAAATGGAAATTATTCACATGGAGATTTTTAAATAGATCATTTATCACTCCTCATAATATAAGTATATTTTCTAAAAAGAATATAACATGTTGGAGATGTAATATTGAATTGAATGCTGACTGGTCTCATATGTTTTATAATTGCATATATTTAAGAACATTTTGGGATGATATCAATAATTTGTTGCAAACAATTTTTACTGATAATTTCTTTATATCTAAATCACTTGTTTTATTTAATACTCCTGTTCCCGATTGTGTAAAAGAGAATAAGTACCCTTTGGTTTGGTCTATACTATCTATAGCTAGAAAAACAATCACTAAAAATTGGAAATCTAGTACAGCACCTACATTTTTGAAATTTAAAAATATACTCCTTGAAACGTGTAATTTGGAAATGTTAACTATTAAATCTAGATCATCTAGGAATACTACATTATATAATTCATGGAATATCATCTATGAATTTCTAGAAAAATAGTTTATTAATTTATGTAAACAGATGATTTTTATTAATTCTACAGCTACATTAAGAAATGTTTTTTTTTTTTTTTTTTGCATGATGAACGTCTTTGTACATTGTTTAGTTACATTGGTTTATATATTGAAGGTTTGTTTTTTAACTTTAAAGAAAAAATGTTATAATTTCATGGACATATTTGTTCATTTTAATAATTATTTAATAAAATTCTTTGAAAAAAAAAAAAAAGAACTTTGTGACTGTGAGCAATTCAGTTAACCAGACAGTACTCCCAGAGACACTTTGCGCATTGGGTTCAACTGGTTAACAAATAAAATAATTACAATTTGTCCTTTTTGTGCCCCCATAATTTATGGCTTTGTCCAGAATTCTTGAGCAAAGAAACTGGAAGATGTTTTGGTTTATTCCTTGTAAAATTTGTGGTTTCTGGCAAATTGTTACAGATTATAGTCCCTAAAAATGTCAAGCATTGATTTTCAGATTTTGTATCGTTCAGAAATTTCCTGATAATTCAAAGCTTGTTATTCTATCAACTTTCTTAGTATTTAGAATAAATATTTAAAAAGCTGTTCTTGATTATGTTTCTTTTGTGTAAGTGCAGCAGGGGATTCCGCTGTATGGTTCTGACATCAGACAGCTGAAATATGTTTCTAGGTCATTATTGATGAATTTATTCATTCACTTGATCTGAAGCAAATATCCAAGGTGTACAGTCATGCAAGTGTGTGTGTGTGTGTGTGTGTGTGTGTGTGTGTGTGTTTGTGTGTGTGTGTGTGTGTGTCATAGATCAAAGTTTTAACAATGCAGACAGTAGAATGAAGTAATAACTAAGATAGGGAGAAAGGTTAGTCACTTCAAATTTGTAACTAGAGATGCTAAGTGGGACTATGAGAATAGTTTGCTTATTTTTGTGTGTGTGGGAACATGCACTTTTTCAACTTACTCTTTTAAGTCTCTAAAATTTAAAGAGCTGTAAATCTGGTAAAACACAACATATTACACTTGCAGTGTAACTGTTTTGTCTTATAAAAAATATAAAATGAGAATTTTACATTGTAACCAAATGACTGTCCTGGCAAGCAAAGAGAGAGTGAATATGGTTGAGTTTAGTATGCCAAAAGTTATTCAACAAGAGCAAAATATAATCATACAGAAATAACTTTTACATCCCAAGTGTCAAGAAACCAGAATTATTTTTTATTCATGGGTTTTGTTATATATCAGATGAAATAGGCATTTCATTTGTCTCCATGTTGTTAGGCATTAATCCCTCTATGAAAACTGTTTGTGTCTTTCGGCTTTTTCCGGTTAGGGATCACCACAGCGGAACTCCGGTCCGCTAATGATTGGCAGTAGATTTTTACGTACTGGCTTGCTGGGCCTAATGCGCAACCTTCAATGAAGGAATGCCCATTAATGCATGTCGCTACACAGAAGACGCTCTAACTGAGAATCGAACGGGCAACGTCTAACTGTGAGGCGACAACGCTACCACAGCACCACTAAAGAACCTCTATGAAAACTGTTACCTACTAAAAATAATATACCTAAAGTCATCTGCTCAAGCCATTAGCTGTTTCTTACAAAAAGGATTAAGATTGCTACATCTGTAATTATTTTTACAACACAGGAAACAGCCTTATACTGAATATCATATCACTACTATTTTAGAAAAGCAAATTGTCATCCATCAAGAGTGACAAGCATCACAGCTGCAACTCTGTTTCCTCATTCTTTCCCTTATATCTGGTATCTTCTCTCCAACTCCCTTTTCAGTTTCCTGTCCTCTGCTTCCAGTCTTGACATCTTGGCCTGCTGTCCTTTCCCTTCAGACAGCCATATTACCTCAGCACTGTATCATACAGACCACCCCCTCAAGGATCCTACAGCTAGTTCTAGAGCCACACACACACTCACACATTGCTGAGCAGAGGTTTAGAATATAGGCAGCAATGTGTGTGTGTGTGTGTGTGTGTGTGTGTGTGTGTGTGTGTGTGTGTGTGTGTGTGTGTGTGTGTGTGTGTGTGTGTAGAAGCATCTCAAATGAAATTAGCTCAGTAGTTCAGTCTTTAAACATGAGGCTTGGGCTGGGACAAGTACATGTACAGACACACATGCACACACAAACACACACACACAGTCACACATGTACATGCACAAACACATGTGCACATAAACACACATGCACAAACACATGCACACACAAAAACACACATGCACACAGATACACAGACACATGCACACATACAGGCACAGTACATGCACAAACATGTGCACATAAACATACATGCACAAACACATGCAACACAATCACACATACATGCACACAAATAGACACAGACACACGTGCACACAAATGCACATGCACACACATAAAAACAGAGACACACTTACATGCACAGACACATCCGCACATAAATACACATGCATAGACATGTGACAAACACATACACTCACACACACAGGTTACACATGCAGTTTTAAGGATAAATCCCTTAAATTAAGTGCAAAGTTATGAACATATATGCCATACAACAGCTTTATTGCTTTAAACCTGAATCATTAGTTTAGTGATTGGAAGGTACTGTGGATTGCTAGTTTAGTAAAGTGTGATGATTGTGTACTACGCTATGGAGAAGCATTGGTGACACCTGAATAGCAACTGCAGTTATGCTTTGTGTGGAATTGTCTTTAGGATCTTTTCTGAAAGGGAATCTAGGAGGAATTTATTTGGTGAGCATGGACAGCTGTTGTAAGGTTTAGATGCTGAGGCTAAAAGTGCTGATTCCCACTGCTGGTTTCTTGTCATTGAGGACTCACCCACATGTGCAGTTGTGCACAGGAAACAGGATGACAAATACTAACAATCCTATGTAGGGAGGGCATTCGTCAGGGCAATGCAGTAAGATAAAGATAGTAACAATCCTATGTAGGGAGGCATTTGTCAGGGCAATGTAGTAAGATATAGACAGTAACAATCCTATGTAGGGAGGGCATTCTTCAGAGCAATCCAGTAAGATACAGACGGAAACAATCATATAGAGGGAGAGCATTCTTCAGGGCACTGCAGTAAGACAGACAGTAACAATCCTATGTAGGGAGGGCATTCTTCAGGGCAATGCAATAAAATATAGACAGCAATGATCCTATATAGGGAGGGCATTCTTCAGGGCAATGCAGTAAGATAAAGATAGTAACAATCCTAAGTAAGGAGGGCACTCTTCAGCGCAATGCAGTAAGATATAGACAGTAACAATCTTATGTAGGCAGGGTATTCTTCAGGGCAATCCAGTAAGATATAGACAAACAATCCTATATTAGGGAGGGCATTCTTCAAGGCAATGCGGTAAGCTATAGACAGAAACAATCCTATATAGTGAGGGCATTCGTCAGGGCAATGCAGTAAGATATAGACAGTTCTCAGGATGATGTTTGAGAAAAGGATTACTGAACCCAAGGAAGTGAATTGGAAATGTAGTGTTAGGCTTGTGCCAAGTGTTTATTTTTACAGTTCTATCCTAAGGCTGCTCTAGTAGTTTATCTAGATGAAATGTTGGAAAGGATGTCAGATGCGTGAAGAGTGCCTGGAAGTTGGAAAGGCCCTTATCAAACTGTATTCTGGTAAGAGTGCAGCGTGACTGTGCCCTTTACATGGTCACACATTTAAGTAAAACATTTACTAGTTCTCCTGCATTGTATGAATATATTTTGATCAGGATTTAATGTTTAAATGCCAGGCACATGATGTGCTTTGTACAAAAACATCTTTATACTAGATTACTGTTACTGTTAAGGTATGATATTGTTGGCATGGTATAAAAGCAACTCTGGATTATTTAGCCTTTGGAAAAATTGTGGCTCTTCATTTACAGGAGAAACATAATCTCAGCTGGAATGCATGCAGGAATATCGAGTCTATATTATATGTTCAAAGGTTTATAACTTCGAACATCATAAAATCGAATTTAAATGTTCGAAGTAATAAAACCTTCCACATACTGTACAGTGTAATAACCATGTTTGTAATGCACACTGAAATACCTGTACTTGGCACATATTATTAGACTTTATGTATACTCTTATTAGTGAGGGATGCCTGTGTGATGAAAACATGAAGGAACAACAAGAAAATATGCATTTTACACCTATTCTAAAAAATAGATCAGCATGCTACGCAGAACACCATACATGGATACTCTTACAGTAGAAATTTTGGCTATCTGCAATATTCCTTTCAATTGCCATGTGAACATTCCATGCTTGTACACTGTGTAGAATATATTATATTACAATATAGTGGCATCAAAACAAACTCTAAATACAAATGATGATACAGTCCGGTTAAGAGATCATGTATACTATGTGTATCTGACAAGAAGTCACGGGAAATATGCAAACTATAGTTAAAAAACATCTCTATTGCACATCTGTATCCAGCTATATAACAGGTCCAAGTAAATTGCAATATTTTACTATTAACTGCCTGCAAGTCAACCTGAGTTAAAAAGGCATAAAGGGACCCAAATAACTAAGATATCAAGTACTCCCATTTTCCTACAGTGACTAGTGTGACGTCCGGCTATAGGTCACCAGACTGCCACCAATAAATGTGATGTCCAGTTAATATCCCACTGGACTGATAGTAATTAATGTGACATCCAGCCAATACCCCACCGGACTGCCAACAATTAAATGTGATGTTCCTTACTATACTGGGTCAGTAACTAAGGAGTTTCAATCCTCACTTCTGACTCCAGTATAAGACTGTCACTTAAACAGGAGTAATATTTCATAATTGTCCCCTAAGGGAACAGGAACATGCTCTACTTTCCTGGACTGGACTATACACCTCTGTCCACCCCAAATGTAACTCATTATTACACAGTTCAGAGCAATGTGTCCCAGTTTAAGGCCTCTGATACACTCGCACTCATTAAATCTCACAC
Source organism: Protopterus annectens (assembly GCF_019279795.1). Classification (NCBI taxonomy): domain Eukaryota; kingdom Metazoa; phylum Chordata; order Ceratodontiformes; family Protopteridae; genus Protopterus; species Protopterus annectens. Next base: position 1,756,062,686 of record NC_056744.1, on the reverse strand, counting down.
ATCCAAACACTTTTGGGAAAGCCTGACAGATTTCCAGCTGTGTCCCTTCCCCAAAATAATATGGTAATGCTGCCACCAATCAGAGTGTCTTCATGCCCTTCTAAAGAGGTGTCCAGTTACGAAAATTAAATATCAAAATAAATTATATATGCGCCCAGAGCAGCCAGGCCTTCAAGGGGACCCAGGAAGTATCAAACAGGTATAAATACTCTCTAATATCTAAAGAAAAAACACTGATTTCCAGCCACAATGTAAAGTAAAAAAACATTTATAAGTAAAATGATTATAAGAATGTAAATCAATAGCTTTCAATAAACGACATAAGTCAATCACCAGAAATGTAAAATTAAACAGTATGATAGAAGTCCATCAGAGTAACTAAAACTTTCCTAATCTAACTAAAGAATACTGTTCCTGATCTAATCCAACACATAGCAGCAAGGCAAAGTCTGGCTTACAGTTTTTGGTGAGTTCTCTTCTTCGGGTATAACTGCACAGCACTTTGACTGCAGCTCTTCACAAACTACTCAGTACTAAACTGCACAGCTTAACAGTCTCAACTGTCTTATTTTTAAAAATAACAAGTCAGCTGTTTGAAAAAGCTCTTTCCTGTTAATCAGCTGTTCAAATAATCACCTAGCAACCAGAAACATTCTAATGACATCACCTACTGTTCAGCTGATTCTCCACAGTACTTTAGAATCTCACTCTCAAACATGCACAATTAGAAAGGTATCAAAACACTGAGATTCTTTAAACATTCTGTTTAAACAGAGAAATACTCAACATTTAAAACTTATTTACATTTTTTTTACAATTAGACATGCTAGCATACAATACAAGTTAATCTGAGAATATGCACAAATCTCCTGCCAGACATGCTAACACAGACGACAGTGTTTTCATTTTCTTCACAACTAGTACATCAATAATACTAACAATACAACAGCACAAAGCTCTTAACACCAAGCACTAACAAATGTATTTCTCTATTAACTATCCAAAGATTGCCAACCAATAAAACATACTATAGTGATGAAATATTTATGGCATGTGTGGTTGCAACACTTTCTGGTAATCAGTATGCAACTACCTGTGTACCACTGCTGTCAGTACATTGTTCAGCGTGTGTACTGCAATGTAATCGTGTAAACTTTTCTACAAGTATGCAATGAGTACCCACAGGCATGAGTAATATGTTAACCACAACTGTGAATGCTATTTCCCAGTTCCCTACTTGTATACCTACATTTACCAGTTTTACAAAACCTATTATAATAGTATGTGATAAGGAGCAATATATAAGCTGGTACTGTTCAAGAGTGGTGTGTGAGTGTATTGTTACACTTTAGAATGCATCACATTAATACCATGTGTAGACTTGATATTATGCACTGCACTGCATTACATGTTACCCTGTTCAACACTGCACACATGCTCAAGTTGCTTGTACTACTGTGTGCTATCAGGTAAGAGTTGTATATGTACCCAGGTATGACCATACTCCATGTACTCTGTAAAATTTTGCATATATCTGCACAGTTCACATTTCTGGAGCCCCACTCAGTTCTCACGCAGATGTTATATGCATATTCCCCTGCAAGACTTTTTGCGGGGTTTTTTGTAAATGCTTGGAGGTTCCAGGATGTGTCTGCTCCTGATACCACAGTTGCTCAGTGTCATTCTAATGTCTGTGTTGTTGTCACTAGCTGGGAGCAGGAACAATCTGAGCCTGAGAGCCAAGAAGTAATGAAACAGTGCTAGCAGGACTACCATGTATATGATGCCATCATTCAGAAGACAGTTGTCAGCTATCATTCATGGGCATCTTTTCACATGTGTCTGCAACTCCCCACCTAAAGTGGCTATACACCTTCATGGTTTCTCATTCACTTAGTCCAGCTGTTGTTGCAGAGTCCAGTCTTGACCAGGGCCTCTAACACAGATAACTGGCCTTACTCTAGCACATTGTCATTATCCATTCTCTTAAATGGAAATGAACAGCAATTGCCTCAATGTTTTTCCCCAGTAGCTCTTACAGGTATGAATGCAGAATTGAACCAAGGTCTGGGTCACTGTCAAGGCTTCGTCTGGGTCACTGTCAAGGCTTCATCCCTCTACACAAATGTACCTAGCTTACTCTACAATGCATGCAGACTTGGGCACATACTATCGCATCAATGAATGTTTGTGATTATTAATACCATGTGCTATTAGTCCCTGGCTCACAACACATTTCACAGAGAATAATATTCATAAACGGTCCATGCTGTTGAGGCCCACTGGTGATATATGACATTGGAGAGCCAAATATGGTGGCCAATATGTCATACAAGTCTATAGTAATCAGAGACGTGCTATATACGGGTCATTATCTCTCCATAGACAGACAGTGTAGCTGCTTGATGCCAAGGTATGGCCATGTACCTATTGTATCACATCTATTGGCTGTATCATGCTTTAGTTCTGTGTTGCAGGTGAACTTTACTATAATGGCTATAATATTCTTGTCATGTGTTATTGAGGAGTACTTTTGCATGGAAGATGCAACCTGTGTTACAGCCTATATTTTGAGGATTGCTATGAAAACTTTAAGTTAGAAGACAATAGTCCAAAGGTAATCCTTGTGGGCATCTTTTTCAAGTACTAATTCATATTTGCACATGTGTGTTGTCCATAGTTATGTCGTGTTCTCACACAGAAATCTGTTTGCCATCCTTAGCTGTCCATAACAACATGTCATAAATCAGTATGATATTAAAGTAGTTGTATATCAGTGGGGTTGTTACAAATCTGCCTTGTCAGTATTTTTCCTTTGCATATCAGACATGCACACTGTATGTTGCGCTGCCCCTTTAATTACTCTGAGCAGTACGCAATGATACGACTGTGGAAGCATTTTCAGAATACTACATTCAGTCTTACTCTTCCGTTTAGCTTCTTCCTGCATCCTTTCAACACACCCTAATTGACCAAGACTACCCTGTAATAACTGTGGAGGAAATAACTGAATTCAGCTGGGAGTCTGGAAGACACTAGCACCCAAAGTTTAAAGCACAAAGCTGACAAAATAACAGCTCACAATAAACTGAGAAAGCAAATGCTTGCAAAGTTATATAAATCATATCTAAGAACAGTACCTGCCTTCCTACCTCTCGCTACAAAAAGATAGTCCTCTTCCACCTTCTGTGCATCCCCCTCTGGTATTATGCTGGGATGAAATGAAAGTGAAGACACAAATGACCAGAGTCATATATTTTAAGTTGCTCTGTTGTATATATTTACTTCGAATAATCGAAAATCCAAAATGCTGAAAACAAAAAGGCCGCAACAAGAATCTGAGAATCATGGAAATGAAAATGCTGAATCATGTAAGTATTCCCAGTGTAAGTAAACACTTGCCCAACACTACAGTAAAACACAAAGATCTATCTAAAACCCACCTAGGTGGGGGCTATGCCCCACACACCCCTAACTATATATACCAACTCCAGGATTGCACTACAGTGAGAAAATGGCATTATTCCCTAAGTTCTGCAAGTGTTTACTTACCCTGGGAATACTTACGTGATTCGGCATTTTTTTTTTCATGATTCTCATCTCGGCCTTTTCGTCTTCAGTGTTTTGGATTTTTGATTATTCAAAGGAGACCCATATATATATATATATATATATATATATATATATATATATATATTTATATATATAAAATTTGCAGCATATCTTCTCATACCTGTCCCCAAATACAAATATACAAAGTCACTCCTTGAAGGCTGTGGCCGAGACATCAGAGTTCTTTTAAATAAATTGCTGTTGGTGGATCGTTTGGCTGTTGTTTTTCCTTTTTACTGTTTGTGTATTTCTCTGATATCAGACTGGGAGCCAACTGAAAAGCAAATAGAGCATAACATGTTTCAACCTGTTGCTGTCAGACATACAAACATCATGCCTCCTTACTCTCCCCCAAAAGACAGCCCGCTGTACATGCATCTTACATGTAATTATGAGGAATGATCACAATAATGTTTCCAAC